>NW_023660829.1:0-63223 GCF_015228065.2 Penaeus monodon
GTTTTTTTGTTTTTTTTTTTCGCACTTTCACCACTGATAGTTTTGAATTTTGGGGGTTCGAAATATAGGTTGGGAGCTTTTTTTTTTTTTTTCGTATTTGTCTGGCTATTTGTGTATCAAACTTTTAATTTTTTTTGCAGTACGTTTTTTATCAGTAAAAATTTGGGCAAAAACTCTCCCCTTGAAAAACTGGGTCCATATGTACTCGTTGGGATTTTTTTTTCTCCTTCGTACCCCTTTTTTTTGTGCGCGTGGTTCATATCAGATCAACCCCAGCCCCCAAAAAATGTCTTTTTTTTTTCCCTTTGCATCTTGCCCCCCCACTGATAGTTTTTTAATTGGTTTTGGGTAAATAGGTTTTTTGGAGCTTTTTTATTTTGAAAATTTGTTTTTTTTGGGTTTTGTATCAAAAAAATTTTAATTTTTTTTCCGCAGTAGTTGATCAATTTTTTTCAATCCCCTTCCCTTGTATTGGTCCCCTATGTACATGTTGTATTTTTTTCTCCCTTTGTACCATTTTTTTTTTGTGCGCGTGGTTTAAAAACAGATCAAAAACCCAGCCCAAAAAAAAGTCTTTTTTTTCCTTTTGCAATCTTTCACCCTGATTTTGTTTGAAATTTTTAGTTTTTGGATAAGGTTGGAAACTTTTATTTTTTTTATTTTTTCTGGGGTATTTTTTGTATCAAATTTTTAATTTTTCCAGCCGTTCGTTGATCAGTATTTGTTCAAATCCTCCCCCTTTTTTCTGGGGGCATATGACTCGTTGTATTTTTTTCCCCTCGTACCCATTTTTTTTTTGCGCGTGGGGGCATATTTCGATCAACCCCAGCCAAAAAAATATGTCTTTTTTTTTCCCCTTCCCCCATCCTTGGCACCATGATAGTTTGAATTTGGGGTTTTTTGGTTATAGGTTTTGGGGCTTTTTTTTCGGGATTTGTTCCCCTTTTTGTGTAAAAAAATTTTTAATTTTTTTCCCCCTTCCCCCCCGTAAAATTTTTTGGTCATATTTTTCTCGAATTGTTTTTTTTTCTACCAGCAAAAAAACCTTATTTAATAAAAAATTTTGTCGAAACATAAATTATTTTTTTTTTGTGCATCAAAATTTTCAACAGTTTTTTTTTAGTTTTTTTTCCCCCTTGTAAAACATTTTAAAAGATTTTTTTTTTTTGTGGTATATTTTGGATCAAAGCTAGCAGCAAAAAAATTCCCCCTTTTTTTTAAAATTTTTTTTTCCCCCTTTTTTCCTTTCGAAGGTTAAACTTCTATGTCGGGGGTAATAATATTTCGAGATTTTTCCCAGCCGGAATAAAACTTTCTCTTTTACCGTGGAAAAAATTTTTTTTGTTTTTTTAATTTGGTTTTTGGGTTTTTTTTCCTTGTTTTTATTTTTAAACCATTCTATATTCTTTTTCTCCCCGTATCAAAATTTTAAAAAAATTTTTTTTTGTCCTTTTTACGTACAAGGGTGTTGAATAAGGAGATCAAACCCTTTAGCTCAAAAGGGGGTTATCGGGAAAAAAGAATACAGAAAAAAAAAAAAAAAAACAGATTGCCATATCGCATAGCTATGTGGACAAGATGGCGAGAGCCAGCCCATGACGCCTTTTTGTGGTGTTGTTGGGTTTTCATAAAAAGGGGACACGGTGGGGATCCCTGGAATCACTTTCAGACGGGCGGAAAAGCGGGGGAAAACTCACGGCAATAGGCCCCGGGCACTTTTTTTTTTTTTACAAAAGGGCCCCTTCGTCAAATTTTCCGCCATTTCCCTCGTGGGGGTCCCTTTTTTTCTCCCCCGTCTTCAGGAACTTTCCCCCCCACGCTTGGCCCCAGTAATTTTTTTGGCCCCGAAACCCGAGGGCGGCCAATTTCCCCAGCTTGTTTCCCTCTGGGCTTTTTACCTTTATTAAGAAAAGGGGCGGGGCACTTTTCCATGCCCATCGGGCAGGAAGGGCCCAAAGGATGAGGGCCCCCCTCCACTTCAGGGGCCCGGTCGGGGGAACCAAATCGATTTCCAGAAAAGTGGGAGGTCGAAAGTCTGTCCCCCAAAATCGACTTGGGAAAAAAATTTTTGTTTGGCATCACGGGTTGACGTAGATTCCCCGTCTCCCTGGCAATAGAAGGGGCCCGTGGTGAACCGGCCTTTTAGGCTCCCCCCTTGTGTATGTCTTCCCGCCAGCTCGAAAATTTCCCCCATGAGATTTTTCCCTTCGTCGTAGTGGTCGATTTTAATAAGGCGTTTTTTTTATCATGGGCGGGGGTGTATTTTGAAGTTTTTCGAGGTTTTTGGTCGTCCAAGAAAAGGCTTCTTTTTCCCCCCGGCCGACGTTCCCCTTCTCGAAAGAGGGCTGAGCGCAGAGCCTCCCCCACCAACTTTTACAATGTCACTTTTGATCCCGCAACCCAGGCGTTCCAGGCTTTGAAAGGGGTCGCTGTTATGTGTTTTTTTGCGCGAGGTGATCTGTGCGATGGCCCACGGCGTAAAAAAAAATAAAAGGAAAAACAGAGTTTCTTCTGAGGCCCCCCTATTTTCTTTTGAGAGCGGTGAAAACTGCCCCGGCGGTGGGGGGCCCCCCCCTTTTTCCACGCCTTTTATAGGACAGTTTTTCTGGGGGGGATATCTGAAAACGTATAGCACGCGGCACCGAGACGGAAAAACCCGACGAAAACGAGGACGAAAAGTTTAAGCACAAAGAACAAAAAAAAAAAAAAACAGAACGAGTATAGCTATTGTCGACAAAGGCTAGCAATGTTTTTTAGGTTTTTTTGTCTATGTGGCCTATAGTGAATGGATAATCGATTAATATAAACTCGAAGTCAAGTGGGGCGACTTTTTTTTTAAAAGATGTCGTATAGATCAAAATTTTTGGGGTTGGAAACGAACCTGCCTTTTTTTCCCCTGCTAGAGTTTTTGAAAAATTTTTTAGAGGATAAAATTTGGAAAAAAAAAAAACTTCTTTAAAAAGGGAAAACTATTTTTTTAAAAATATTTTTAAAAAAATTTTTTCTTTTCCCCCAGGAGTCCCCCGGGGATCTTGCAATAGTTAACCCCTTTTTTTCCAAAAAAAATCGTCGGGTTTTACATTTAATCCCATCCCCCCCAACCCCCCTATTTGGGTTTTTTAAAACACCACAATAAATTTCAAGTCAGTCAGTTTTTTTCCGATGGACCATGGTCACTCAGCATAAAAATAATATGTTTGGAGTAAAAAAACTCGAGAAAAAAATACTGGGAAAATTTAAAAATTTTTTTTCTTTCTTACGTTTTTTTTTTTTTTTCGCCACATTATTTTGAAAGAAAACTTTTTTTTTGGTTTTAAAATTTTAAAAAAAGAAAAAAAAAAAAGTACGAGAAGGAAAAAAATGATGGACGAGGGTTTAGAGGTGGAAGAATTACCAACACAAAAATAACGACGATGGATTTTTTTTTGATTTTTTAATATGCCTTGACTAAAAAAACTCGAAAAAAATTTTACGATTCTTATAAAAAAAAAAATTTTTGGAAAATTTTTTGGTTTTTTTTTCTTATATCACGACCCAGAAATATTTTTTTTTTTTTGAGAATTTTTTGGTTTTGGTTAAGCGTCAGGATCTACTGTCTTTTAATTTTTGAAGGGAAAATAATTCTTGGGCATTGGTGAAAAAAGTTCAAACTGTTGAAAGATCGGGGCCAAAGTTCTCCGATGGCGCCGTTTCCGTTTTTAAACTCGTCGTCCATTTTTAGGGGGTCGTCCATTTTCGATTTTCTTTTTAACATATTTCCCCCCAAGATGAAAAACAAAGACTTTTTTTTTTGGTTCCCATGATTAATACTCCTTTTTGGTGTTGATACTTTCTCTTTCATAAAGGAAATTGTATGTTTGGAGTTTTTTTAAAGGAAACCCCCGTCCCGGATTCTTAAAACAGTGGGATTCCGATCTGAATAGCCAGTTTTTTGCCGAAATCCCTTCGATACACCCGGGGATATAAACTTTGGATCCTCTCGTTGATGAACGAAAAAAAAAACAACTCCCCCACCCCGAATACCAAAAGAAATTCAACTAGCACATGTATTGTTCTCTTTGTTCGGAATCATTTTTATTATTTATTGTAATTAAAATTTTATTTGTTTTATTAATTTTTGACCCATATCGTAAGAACTGTCCCACTATTCCCTTTCTGGTAGGGAGGTGGTCCTTTTTTTGCCGTCCTTCTTTTGCCTTCCCTAAATCGACTTGGGGGGACGACCTCCTCTTTTCACCTGTCCCCCTTAAGAACTGTGTAAATAAACAGCCCACTGGGTGTAGACCCCTTTTTCCGTTTTGAGTTTTTCAGCCAGTCCTGTTCAAAGAGTTCGTATAAATACCCCAGCTTCTCGTATTCGTCATCCCAAAATCTTTTTTCTCCCTCCCCAAACGTTGTGGCTTCGAGTCTAAGAGAAAACAAGCGTCAGTATCATCTGTCCCCTTGGAAAGTAACGCCTGTCGTCCCTCGTTATGGTGATAGACCTTTGGCATAATTGTTCCCGAATATAGGATTGGCCACAACCAACTGATTTCTCTTGGCATGGTTCGTCCAGGAGAGTAATATTGAACTTCGTGCACGTTAGCCCCCTTTGAAACACAATTTAACTTTTTTACATTCTTCCCAACTTCCTGTCCATGAGTTCTACCAGTTTATCGTCCCTTTTCGTAACCGCTCTATCTGATCAGCCCGGAAAGGTAGAGGGGGTAAAGTCCCCCAATCAACGACTACACCTGCTTCCGATGGCTTTTCTCGTCCTCTTTTCTTAAATAAAAGTTTGTGGACGAACAGCAATTGCATTTGAAGATGCTGCGTGGTTCTTCCAAGGAGCTTCATGTTAAACATCCTCTATAGCCAGCTTTGGTCTCCTTGTTAAACCCCTTTCTTTATATTGGTTCTGAGGTTTGTCGTTTTTTATGGTTTATATATTAGCTGATGAAGCGACTGTTTTTCTTTTAGTTGCTGACGTGATTTTTATGTTCCCCGGTCTTCGTGCAAATGCGCCCTCGGTGGTATTATTCTCGTGTAAAAATATTAAATCGTATATTTGAGAGTGTTTAAATTTACTCTCATACCCTTCCCTCTTCTTCTCTGTTACCATCATTCATCATCCATCCATCATCATTTTCATCTCATCCTTTTTCTTCTTCTTCTTCGTCCCCCCTTTTTTCTTTTCTTCTTTTTTCTACTTCTACTTTTCCCTATTTTCCTCTTTGCCTCTATATTTTTTCCACATTTTCTCTCCTTTTTTTTATTTCTTTTCTCTTCGTTTTTCTTCACCAATATTAATCATCATCATCACCATAATAAATCAACATCATCATCGTCATTATTCACATTCAATTAATCGTCAGTAATTTGTACAAGTGTTAGTATTAATATCGAATATTTTTGGATAGTAAAGAGGAGGAAAAGGAGAGGAGGAGAAGAAGGAGGGGGAAAGAAAGAGACGGAGGAATAATAATCGAAAAGAAATAGTTAAAGAGAGGTAGTATTGTTCAATAGTGGTAAAAATTAATCAACAGCAGTAGCAGTATTAACCAATTTTGGTAAAAATTTCGGTAGAAAAGGTAGTGGTGGTGGCGGTTGGAGGATTTCACCATCGCTATCCAGTTTTTATTTTTTTTGTCCCATTGAGATATTTTAAACCAGACTATTTTTTGGTTGATTTCATCGTCCCATTATTATTATATATTATTATATATTATATTATATTTAATTATTATTAATTGATATTATTATTTATATTATATTATTAATATTTTAAATATTATATCTGAAGAGGCTACAAAACATCTATATCAGAGTCCCATCATCTTGTATATTTTTTTAAATCTGTGGATCGTCACAAAATTTTTTCAGCGTGGTTGTTGTTGTGTCATTTGGCGATAATATTTGTACGTTCCACTTTTGGCTGCAGAAAATTTTTGATCTATCATGTTTAATATCTTCAGTAAACTCTTATCAAATAATGTCACCCCTGGTATATTTTTGTAAAAAAAGAAATCGTAAAAATTAATTTGTTCCCTTTGTTCGTGTTTTTTGTTTTTTTGTTTAAATTATTATTATTATTATTTTATTATTTTATTAATTATTTATTATTATTACATTTATTGTTAATTATTGTTATTATTATTATTTTATTATTATTATTATATTATTATTTATTAATTTATTTATTATTGTTTTTACTTCTTTACTGTTTATTTAAGCAGTAGTAGAAGTAGTAGTAGTAGTAGAAATAGAAAAAAATAGTTTAGTAAACAGCAGCTGTTTTTATCGATATCAATTATCGCTTCCCCTCTATAATTAATTATTTATTGTTACCGTTTTTCCCAGGCCTCGTATCTTTTTTTTCGTTTTAACTCATGGTTCCCCAAACGTTCCTGTTATTTTTTTGTTTTTCATGGCTTTGGATATAGTTTTCTTGTACAGTCTGTATGCATCATAATATCCCTTATTAGATTTGGCCCTATTTTCTAATTTAATCTTTCTATGAATCGATTCTTGCTTGGAGGTTTATCTTCTCCATAAACACTTTTTTCATATTAAGCTGTTCGAATATTAACCGTCGTTTTTTTTTTTTATCGCTAATATATTCTTTTGTTTATTTTCATCACTATCATCGCGATTTTTATTTTTTAATAAAACTATTGTTCATTATCATATTTCTTATTGTTTATCGTTGTCCAAATACATCATCTTTCATCGTTTTTATGCTAGTAACATTCGCATAATCCTTTAATCATCATCATCACATCATTGTCGTTATATATATTAGTAATACTATTATTGTTACTATTATACCATCAGATTTCATCGTTATAATCGTTATTATCATAAAATCCTATAATCCCTTTCATCATAAACGTCGTCCACTTGGCTAAATAAAAATTTTTTACTTACTAGTATTGTTATTTTCATCGTTTATAATCGTTTCATTATCCTTAAAAAATCATATATTTTTTTTTTTACCCGGGTTTTTTTTTTCCCCCCCCGGCCCCGGTTTTCTTTTTTTTTTTTTTTTTTGTTTTTAAATCCCTGGTTCCCCAAACCCTTTCCCCCGTTTTGGTTTTTTTTTTTTTTTTCAAATTTTTGGGGTTTTTGGGTATAGTTTTTTCCCCTTTTAAAAAAAAGCCCCCCCGTTAAAAAGCAAACAAAAAAAAATTCCCCTTTAAAATTTAAAAAATTTGGGGGGCCCCTTTTTTTTTCCCCCCCCAATTTTAATCCTTTTCCCCATGGGAAAAACGAAAAACCTTTTCTTTTTAGGGTTTATTTTAAAAAACGTTTTTTTTTTTGGTTTTTTTTTTTTCCCAATTTAACCGTCCCCCTTATTTTTTTTTTTTCCCCTTTAAAATAATTTTTTTGGTTTTTTTTTTTTAAACACTTCATCCGCGGTTTTTTTTTTTTTTTTTAAAAAAAAACTTTTTTTCAATTTATTCCATTTTTTTTTCCCTTTAATTTTTTTTAATTTGTTTGGGGCCCCCCAAATTCCATCCCCCCCCTTTCCCCCCCGGTTTTTTTTGCCTTTGTTTAAAAATTCCCCCCCCAAAAATCCCCGGGGTTTTTTTTTTTATCATTTAAACAAATCATTCATCAAAATCCATTTTTCCCCCCCCCCGTTTTTTATATTTTTTTAAAAAAAAACTTAAAATTTTTTTTGGTTTTTTTTCCCATTAAAATACCCAAACCCCTTGATTTTTCCCTCCCTTTTAAAATTTAAACGTTTTTTTAAACCCAAAAAAAAAACCCTAATAAATCCGTTTCCCCCTCATCCAACGGGCCCCCCCCCCCCCCCGTCCCCAATTTTTTTTTTTTGCCTTAAAAAAAAAAAAAAAATTTTTTTTTTTTCCTTTTTACGTTAAAATTTTTGTTTTTTTTACGTTTTTTTCCATCCCCCTTTTCCCCCCAAAAACAAACCCTCCCCTTTTTTTCCCCTCTTGGGAAAACGCCCTTTTTTTTAAGGGAAAAAATTTTTCGGGGGGGGGGGTTTGGCCCCAGGGTTTTTTAATTAAAAACGACAAAAAGCCCCAAAAAAAAAAATATCCCTAAACGTAAAAGAAAAAAAAAAAACATAAAAAAAAATTTAATTTAAATTAAAAAAAAAATTCCCCAAAATTTTTGTTCCCCCCCCATTAACCCCCCGGGAAAAAAAATTAAAAAAATATTTTGTAAATTTTTTTTTTGGGGGGGCCTTTTGGGGAAGGGAAAAAAAGTCCCCCCCCCCGTAAAAAAAAATTTGAAAAAAATTTCCCGATTTTCAACCCGAAAAAGCTGGGGTTTTTTAAAAAAATCACCCCCCATTTTTAAAAAAAAATCCCTTGGGGGACTTTTTAAAATTTTCCCAAAACCCTTTTTTTTTTTAAATTTTTTTTTGAAGAAATTTTTTGGACCCAGGGAAAATTTTTTTTATTTATGGAAAAAAAGTTTGGGTTTTTTTTTCCCCCCGAACGAAGTTTGGGGAAAAATCCCCCCTTTAAAAAAGGAACCAAATTAAATTTTGGGGGCCAAAAAAGGGGGTTTTTGAAAAAAAAAATTTAAATTTTCAAAAAGGAAGAAAAAATTTTTTGGGAAAAAGAAATGAAATTTGGAAAAGGGGAAAATTTTAAAAAATGGGTTAAAAAAATTTTATGGGAAAAAGAAAAAATAAAAAATTTAAAGGGAAAAAAAAAAAAAAACCAATTTTCTTTTGGGGGTTTTGAAAGGAAAAAAAAAAAAAACAGAAAAAAAAAAACTTTTGTTTTTTTTTGGTTTTTAAGGGAAAAAAAAAAAAAAATTTCTTTTTTTAAAATTTTTTTTTTTTTTTTTCCCCTTAAAACATTAATTTTTAAAAACCCCTCCCCCCCCCCCCCTATTAAAGTTTTAAACTCCCCGGTTTTACCCAAAAAATTATTTTTAATTCCCTAGCTTTTCCCATTTCCCTTTGGTTTTCCTTTTGTTTTTTTTCTTTTTTTTTCCCAAACGGGGAAAACCCCTTTTTTTTTTGGGGGGGGTTTTTTGGGGAAAAAAAAGGAAAATTTGGGGGTTTTTTTCCCAAATTTCCCCCCCCCCTTAAAAAAATTTCCCCCGTCCCTTTTTTTTTCCCCCCTTTGGGCCCCCTGGGCCCCCCATTTCTTGGGGAATTTCCCCCCCCCGTTTTTGGGGTTTTTGCCCCCAAACCTTTCCAACCCCTCCCCCCCCCTTTAAAAAATTTTTTTTTCCAAACGACAAATTTTCCCCCCCCCGGGCCCCCCCAGCAAAAATTTAAAACCCCCTTTTTTTTTTCGTTAGAAAAAAAAATTAAAACCCCGGAAATTTGGAAAATTTTTTTCCCGCTTCCCCCCCCCTTTTTTTTTTGGGGCCCCCCCCAAATTCCCCCCCCTGGTTTTTTTCCTTTTTTTTTCAGTGTCCCCCCCCCCCCCTTTTTTCCCCGGGGGTTTCCCCCCCCCCGTCGGGGGTTTTCCCCCCTCCCCCGGGAACCCCTTTCCCCCCCGATCCCCCCCGGCCCCCAAAATTTTTTTTTTTAAAACGGCCCAAAATTCTTTCCCCTCCCCCCCCGCGTTTTTTTTTTTTCCCAAAACCGCCTTTAACCGTTTTTGGGGGTTATGAAAAAATTTTAAAACCCCGGGTTTGGAAAAATTTTTTTAACGTCCCCCCCCCTTTTCCCCCCAAAATTTCCCCCCCAATTCCCGGGGGGGGCCCTTTTTTTTCCAAATTGGGGCCCCCCTTTCCCCCCGGAAATTTCCCCTCCCCCCCCCCCCCCGTGTTCCCGTCCCCCGAAAAACCCCCCCCACGTTTCCCCCCCCTTTTTTAAAAAATTCTTACATGCCCAATTTTTTTCCCCCCCCGCCAGCCCCCCTTTGGGGCCCCCCCCCCCCCCCCCACCCCCTTTTTTTCCGGGGTTTTAAATTTAAAAAAAATTAAACCCCCCCGGGGGGAAATTTTTGGAAAAAATTTTTTTCCCCCCCCGGGGGAAAAACCCGGGGGGGGTTTTTATTAAAACGGCCCCCCCCTTTTTTGGGGGGGACCGCGGGGCCCCCCTACGCCCAAAAAGGGCCCCGCGGGAAAACAACCCCCCCCTTGAAAAACCCTCCCAGGGTTTTTTCCCCCCAAAACGGCCCGGGGGGGGGGTTCCCCCCCGGGTTTTGCCCGGGAAATTTTGTCCCCCTTTCCCCCGGGGGTTTTGTTTTCCCAAAAAATTTTTCCCTCCCCCCCCTTAAAAAATTTTTTTTTTTTATCCCCGGGGGTTTTTTTTTTCCCTCCCGCCCGGTTTTTTTTTTTCCCCCCCCGAAAAATTCCCCTCGTTTTTGAAAAAAAAAAAACCAAAATAACCCTTTTTTCCCCCCTTTTAAAATTTTTTTTTTTTTTTAATTAAAAAGGGAAAAATTTTAGGGAAAAAAAAAACCCCCTTTTTTCTAAAAAAGGAAAATCCAAAAAACCAAAAAAACCCCAAAAAGGGGCCAAAAACCCCAAAAATTTTCCGAACATTAAAAAACCCAAAAATTTTCCCAAAAAAATCCTTTTTACATCCAAAAAAATCCGGGGGGGCCCCCTTTTTGGGTTTCCCCTCCGGGCCCCTTTCCCCTGGTTTTTTTTCCCCGGGGTTGGGGTTTAAAAATTTTTGGGGGAAAAATCCCCCCCGCAATTTTTTCCCCCATCAAAGAAAAGATTTTTTTTCCCCCAAAAAAAAGAAGGCCCCCTTAAAAAAAATTTAATTTTAAAGGTAAAATCCCGGGGGGGGGGAAAAAAAAATTTTAATGAAAAAAATAAAATCCCAAAAAAAGGGTTTTTTTAAGCCCCGGTTTTTCCCGTTTTTTTTTTTTGCCCCCGGGCCAGCCAAACGGAAACCCGGCCCCCCCTATCTTCTTTTTTTCCCCAAACCCCCCCCCTTTTTGGGGGGGGGTTTTTTTTTTTGAAAAATAACCTTTTTTTTCCCGGGGGGGGGGTTCCCCCCCCCCCCTGTTTTCCCCCCCCCCCCGGTTGGGGGAAAAAAAGCCCCCCCCCAAAAAGGGGGGAAAAAAACCGTAATTTTGGGTTTTTTAAAGTTCCCGGAATTTTGAAAACCCCCAATCCCCCCCCGGAACCTTTTTTTTTTAAAAATTTTTTTTCCCCCCCTCAAGCCCCCGCCCCCGGGGGGAAAAAAGATTTTAAAATCCCCCCCAAAACCCCCAAAAAAAGGGTTTTTTTCAAAATTTCCCCCCCCCTTTAAAAGCCCCTTTTTTTAGAGATTCCCCCGGGGAAAAAGGGATATAAAAAAATTTTAACCCCAGGAAAAAAGGGGTTTTTTAAAGGTTTTTTTTCCCTAATCGGGGCCCCCGGGGGCAAAAACGAGGGGAAAAACCCCCGTAACCCCTTTTCCCAAACCTGCGCCCCGTTTTTTTTCCCCCATGGGGGGCGGAAAAAAAAGGAAAAAAGGCCCCCCCGGGAAAAAATCGAATTTTTCCCCCGGGGGATTTTTAAAAAAAACGGATTAGGTTTTTTCCCCCCCCGGAAAAAACCCCCAACCCCCCAAAAAAAATTTTTAAAACCCAAATGGGGGAAAAAACCCAAAAGGCCCAAAAACAAAACTGGAAAAAAATTTAAATTAACCCCTCCCTTTTAAAATTTTTTTGGGCCCAAAAAAAACTTTTTTTTCCCCCGGCCCCCCCCCAAATTTTTTTTTTTGGGGGGGTTTTTTTAAAAGGGGCCCCAAACCCCCCCCCCAAAAAGTTTCCCCCAAAATTGGGAAATTTTTTGGGGGGCCCTTTTTTGTGTTCCAGTTTTTCCCTGGAACCATCCACGGAAACGGCCCGCTATCTTCTTGTCCGTAACTGTGTTTTCTTGAATAACTTTTATCGTGTCCTAGTCCGTCCGGTGCAAGAGCCCAAAAGGAGATAAGCAGTATTAGTTTATGTCCGGATCGACTAATCCACTTGACCTTCTTAAGATGTTTTTCCATTATCAGCCTCGACAGGGGTACGATTTAGACTCTCATCGTGGAATAAGTTTTTTTCAGTCCCCTCTTGAATGCGTTTCTAGAGAATTCCTGGAAAAGAGATATAAAAATCACCCCTAGGAACGAGATTAAACGGTGTTTTCGTATCGGGTCCAGTGCAAAAACGAGACACAGCGTAACGTTTTCAACCTGCGCGCGTTTTCCATGTGGCGAAAAAGGAGAGAGCCTGGACATATCGAATTGCTGCGATTTAAACACGGATAGGATATCCGGGACCTAACCGACAGATATACCACTGGCAATCCAGAGCAGACACACAAACTGAATAATACTAACTGACTCTGTATTTTCGCAGAAATACTTTTTTTCCACCCGCCTCCACGTTTGTGGGATAGTAAGGGCTATCAAACACGCAAAAAGTCAAAGTGGAGTTTTTTCGGGCGTTTTTCGCAGTCCCCTCTTCAAATGCTTTCGGTCCCCCGTTCATTTTTTTGGACACGAACGAGATGATAGATATACAGAGCTTTCTCTGACGACGTCCTTATACTTATCAACGGGCCAAATGTTATTTCCTTATCGATTCTCAGTATTATGTCGATCATTTTTTCTTGATCATTTTCGTCCCGAATAGTTTAATACTGTTTTTTTGTGTTAAAACTTCCCAAGTAGCTGTTTGGCGTCCGGTCCTCAGGCGAGCATATTCCCCGAAGAATAAGCGTCATTTTCATTTTCTGAACATCGATAAACATTCGACGTGTTTTCTTGGGCATCTTCGTCGAAGCGTAGCCCAAGAAAAATTTTCGCTACCACTCACTATTACTTGCCTCTCATGTCTTTAAAATTACATCGACTACCTCTTTGCGGTTTTGTTTATGACTAATGGTTGTTGTTTTATTACAAGACAGCTGCGGCTTGCGGCCAGCGGCAGCGGCAAGCGGGGGGTGTGGTGATGATCCATCACCGTGTGTTTTTTTTTTTCTGTTTCTTCTTTGTCTTCATGTCGATTTTGTTATTACTGTCGTAAATAATACCTTTTTCAATATATTTCTTATTTTTTTTTTTCTTCTTCTTCTTCTCTTCATCCTGTTACTGTTTATTATTAGTAATATCATTTTTTATTAACATGTTTGTTTTCGAATCATTTTTTGTTTAACATGTTTGTTTTCGAATCATTATATAAATAACAATACAGACATATAGTCATCTAAGTCGATATCCACTGGTATCAGTGCTACTCTTGTCGCTGTCGTCATTATCCGTTTTTTCTTTCTTCTCCTCCTCCTCCTCCTCCTCTCATCATCATCATCATAATCGTCATCATCGTCATCAAATATAATCATCTCTACCACCATTTCTGTTGTTTATTATTATTATCTACATCATCATTCGTAATCAACACCATCATTATCATCATCATCATCTTCTTTTATCATCATCACCCTTAAATCTAGAATGATGTGTTTTCATATGATTATTATATTCCATTTTTTTTTTGTATTGTTTTTTTTTTAACTATTCATATTACTATACGAAATTCATGCATTATATATTAATTATAGTGGGTATAATTAATCAACATCCCCTCACCCACCCCAAAAAATTACAAAAATTGGTTTTATCGTGATCTATTTCTTTTTTATTATTCTCATCTACATTTTGGATATCGTTGATCCTTTTTTTTTTAAATTTTTCTTTTTTACTGTTTTTGGATTATTTGTATATCGACGTCGACGTTCAGACCGAAGCGCTATAAACGGGTTATGGGAGAATGTCGCCACATATCGTCTGTGCGATCTCCTGCTGAAGTTTATTTTTTTCCGATTTCTGCAAGAACGCCAGATGTTTGCATTGCTAGACTCTGTGGGTTGTTTGTAACTGTTTGTTTACACTAGCGGTAACTGTTTTGTTTGCACTAGCGGGACTCTGTCGGAGCCTTAACATCCCGTCCTTTTAAATCCTGAAAGGGTTTTTTTTTTTATTCTCGGATTCGGGTTTCTTTGTTTTTTCCATATCTTGGGAAGCGTCCCTTTGGTTTCGATGTATTATTTGGGGTCCCTGAGAGACATCCTCGTGTTTCTTTGAGCTGGTGGAAGGCTTTATTTTTCTTTTTTTCGTTCCTGATGTTGATCATTCATTTTGGTTCCTGTCGATCTTTTTGTTCTTGGGAGAGTACCTCATTTTCTGTCGTTTGCTGATGCGTTTAGTACAATCGCTGTGTCCACTGTTTTTTTACACATATTGTTTATTGCCCGTTATTATTATTATAATCCTCTTTAGACATCATCGCTTTCTATATCTTTCCGGTGTCGCCCCTTTTTTCTTACAGCTATGTTTTCTTTACTGGGCATTGTAACCAATGATTATTTGCCGAGGATTTTTGTAGTATAGAAAAAGTATGACTAGAAACACGAAACATGTACAGACAATATAAATACACAAGTTTTATATTTTCCCCCCCCGAGTGTGGAGAATATATATTTTCATCTTCTCCTTCCTCCCCACCCCCCTACACACATACACATACACACACGCACAAGTAATTACTATTTATTTTTAATTTTTATACAGGTTTACTATAGACATAAAGAAAACTCGACTATTTTTTCTCTCAGATGAGTAATTTTACACAACGGAATAAGAGAACAGGTTCAACTAAAACATAAAAGACGGGAAGTAGAATATTAAATATAAAGACAGATAGAAACACAAGAGAGACGAAAAAAAGGAAATAACACACATCCCTTGTGAATCTATCCAAAAAAATCCATCGCTAAACCTGAATTGAAAAAATACATTAACTGTTTCATCTGCATAAGAATTAGGGACAGTTTTTTTGTGCAGCGAGGGGCGCATGGACCCCATGCCTGTTTTTCCTGAGGTTTACGTTTCATTAAACGTTTCCTCCCTGTGACTCGGCAAGTGGCTCGAGTTTTCGAAACCACGTTTTACGCAACTGAGAAAAAATGTACGGTGTGGTGTCAAACCACGACTCCGCAGCGAGTTTTGCCATCGAGGGATCCTCTCTTCTCCGTGTTTTTTCTATAGACATTATGTAAAAATAGTGGAGCTTATCCATAGACAAAATTTTCGTTTTTTCGATAAGTACTGAGAAAGGAAGAAAGAGGAAAAACAAAATAAAAATGAATACAAAAAACACGCAACACGGCAATCCTTCATGCAGCGTACGTTTTTTTATAATGCGGCGCAGCGTACGTTTTTATAATGCGGCAAGAGGTCGTGTAAACCCAACTCATTCAGAGAGAATTGCTCACGCCGCCCAACAGTGAAACAGCGAGAGTACTGGAATGAAATATTTCCGACATACCAGCGACTTGGCGAAGTAAGTTTTAACGTGCTTTTATTGTTAGTATTCAAAATCACGAAATGAAAATTCAGGAGTGAAACTTTTAAGTGACGGTGGTTAATTTTGAAAATCGCTGATAATAATTCCATTTTCCTGTACTTTTCCTAGATCGGAAAAAAAAACACAGTGCTACCGAGCCGATGGTCCGCCCCGCCATAACTCAGGCATCCGCGACAAGGGTCCGTTTCGTGAGGATCTCGGGCAGCGGGCCCTTGCAGCGCCCGGCCCGGCACCGTCCTAAATGGGATTTCCTCCCGCGTGTGTGCGGCGGGGCCCGCCATAGTGGGCCGCTCGGCACCGGCCCGCCCGGCAAGGCCCGTGATGCAGGCCACAGCAAAGGGCCCCCCTCAGCACACAAGCCATTGGACGCGGCCTTCCCTCCAGGAAAGATGGGCGGCACGAAGGGGACTCGTTTCCCGGAGCGCGAGAAGTGGGAGATCGGCGGCTCGGAGGCCCGGCGGGCGAGAGGAGAGAGGTGTTCCCAACCCTCCGCGCGCAGGAGCCCCGAAGCCGGAGGTGGGTGCTTCAGCTTCGACCTGCTTGCAGGGGAGGGGAGGGGGCGTCCCCTGCCAGAAAAGCGGACGTCCCCGCCGCTGCCTGCGAGAGGACCGAAAGCCCCTGACGGCGGGCCAGCGCAAGCGCCCTTCGCTCTCCCATCCCCAGTGAGGAAAAATGGGAAGGCGATTTGCTTCCCGCCTCAGGCCCAAGGCGCCCAAGACGATTATACATCGTCCGTGGGGGCCGGCGCCGGGGCTGTTTCCCCCGACGCCGAGCGAGGAAGCCTGTGGGAAGGAAGGGCGACGACGCGCGGCTGAGGAACGGTCCCCGCAGCGGGGCAACCCTTCTTGCTCAGCGCCGAATCCCTGAGGCGGCTGATGGGACCAAACGAAAACCGACTCCTGCAGGAGAAACCAGGCCCCTGTCGCAGAGGGTGGGCGGGGCCTATCAGCTTAAACGAGTCCCGTATTGCGCTAATGTAAAATTTTATTGTGCCTCCTTGGTTATTTTTATCTTGTCGTCTTAGCGGACATAGACCTCTGACGAAACGCATCGAATCCTGCAACGAAGATTTCCCGGTTTACCAAACAGGTCCAAGAGCTCGTCCATCTCCGCTCGAAAAAAAAATGGAGGTGGTAAACGAACGGGCGGACGGACGGTGAAACATCAAGCCTACTGCTCGGTGACTACTGTTTTTTCGTGTAAATATTTTCTGTAAATAAACGTAACAATATGTTTATGAGGTATTAAAATTAAATATAAAAAAAGTGTATCTATTTTTTTTTTTTTTTCAGCCTAAAAAAAGCGTATCTATTTTTTTTCTTTTATTCAAGCCAATGTCCTACGTAAAACTTATTTTTTATTTCGTATCTACTTGTGTCATATATAAACTAGACGAATACAATAAAAACCCTTTCCAGTCCACATAATAGGCAATAGAAATACCATCAAAACATTTTTTCCGGTCAAGTGTATAAACACCTAGCGATGTATCATCCTACAGAGGATGTTTTTACAAGCATAGGGAAGATTAATCTCGGAGTGGGAGAGAGGTGTGGGCCGTAAGCCGATTGGTTTTTTCTTTCCCTGTCCTTTCCGATAGTTGCCCTCACTCTTCCACGGATTACTGTGGACAGACTCCATCGCTCTGTGCGGATGCTAGACATTTTATCATGCGACGAGTCCGTTTGTTGGGATATCCTCTACCAAAACACGGCAGGGAAAAAAGAAGAGCAAATGCGCGAATTTCCGAGGACCCTCGAATGTTGATTTCCCGTCCGCTATCCGCAGCAGCTTGCCATAAACCGATAACAATCGCCAAGATACAGATTTGCGGGCCTTTAAGATACTCCGCCAAGGCGGGTTTTTAACAGGATGCCGTTATTAGTGAGGGTCCCGGAAAAAAATAGCAGGGCGAGTCCGTAGAAAAAATATATAAGGAAGATCCTGAAGAAATCAGAAGTTTCCTTTCGATGCTGCCGTGCGTGATCTGTAATAGGCTTCGCGATCAGGCCCTTGGGTGGTAGCCCTCGAGGGTTGCCAGGAAACGCCTCTTCCTCCCGTTTTCGATAGCGATATGCTCGTGGGCGGTGGGGGACTGCTCGACAATATCATATTTTTATTCTAAGAGAGATCGCAAAGAAAAATCATCGAAGCAAAAATACAGCTCGGGAAACTTGTCGACGGGGTGGTTCCCCCTCTCTAAAACACAATCGGTGGACATAGACCGCTAAACTCCCGCAGTAAGATTAATTTCAAACGAAACTCCTCGAAGAGACGCTCCGGAAAAATAGTGGCAGCGTGGACATAAGTAAACGGCGAGAAATGGCAGACAATCTCCAATTCGCTCTATAGAAAATGTTTTTACGAAAGAGAACCTCGCCGAGGATTTCAGAAATCGATAAACCGTATGAAAGATCCAAGGTTTGGACATCAGATTGGCACGGTCCCCCCATGAGAGAGATAAAAAAGCTGCACGGCCCAACCCGACTGTAAATATTAAGGTTGCGTTTAGGCAGTAAGAAGAAAAAAACTCTATAGTCGGAAAAAAAACGAACGGCGATGAAGAGGACGAGGAGGAGGAGGAAGGAAAAGAAGAAGAAGAAGAAGAATACGCATATCACATCACTCAATTATTCGCAACAATCCCTTTTTTTACAGACAGTGGTGTGTTTCTATGCTCTCTACAGTTTTTTACCGAATTGATGACCCGTTTTTCAGCAGACGGTTTTTTTTAAGACGTTTAACAACGAGTTTTAAAAAAAGAAACGATAGAAAACTCCATGTATCTGGGATCATTTTTTTAATTCCCTTCACGGGCTAGTTTTCCCCTGACGACGCACAACCTGATACCGACATCAACTATCACCACCACTACCAAACGATAAACCAGAATGTTTAGTCCTTCATACTCCCTTATTGTTTCATAAGTTTTTTTTTCCCGGGTGATAAAACGACAAGATAGTGGGCAACGACAAGACGGTGGACCCGAAATTAGAAATAACCGACAGATTAACCGTTAAAGACGCGAATAGAAATAAATAACATTTTTGACAAGAAAACACGGCCCGAGAACCGAAGGAGGAGGAGAGGAGAAGAAGAACAAGAAAGAGAAGTTTTATGAACAAATCGGGTATTTTCTGCTACAAGGAATCTGTGTGCCCGTCTTTTTGGGAGCAGTCCCGGTATGACAGATTATCTTTTCTTAAAAAATAAGGTATTCGTCGATTGGTTTTAGGTCCATTATTCAGATGAACCCAGGCTGGATTTTAAACAAAATGTAGTATAGGTACTGGTTGTATTTCTTGGCGAAGACGGCATTAGCTTACTCATTATCGTAAACAGTGGATAAACGATAAACGGTGGACGATAATGACAAAAAACAACAGCCAAGCGATGCCCTGTTTTCCTCGGATTTCGCCTCGTTTTGATCATAAACGGCCGGGAAAATAATCGATTCCGCTCTCGAAAGAGAAAAAGAAAAGAACAAACAGAGAGCCCAACGCGAGGTATGCCAGAAGAAATGTTTTACACGAACTAGGAAAACGGCAACTCACGCAGTTGGGACGTAATCAGCCTCATCGAGATTCTACCGCCGATGCGCTGGCAAAACTTTCAACAACGCTAAGATCGTTTTTCGCTTCCTGCACGACCTGGGCGATAACGAGAAGGAAGGCTTTCTCTCTCGGATGTCCGGAAAAGGGTGGGCCCGCAAATAATCGCCCGCTCACGAGAAATGCCAGAGGCCCACGCTCTACGACAGATTATTAGATACCATCGGCGATGCCGACAGATCTCTGGAATAATACGATCGTTAGCAGGTCCCAAACTCCTCTCTCACGGGTGGTGGTGTTCGGTAAACAAACCCACCATTGGAGACGATCCGCTTTCCTAATGGCGAGCATGCCCCCGCGAAGTGGGCCGGCGTTGTTTTAATCTCGGAGGGTTTCTTTTGCAAAAAGTTTTTTAGGCAGAGAGGCCTTTTTCAGGGTTCCCCCCTTCCAAACTGAAAAATCGAAAAGCCACAATCTTAAAAAGCCCCTGTCCCGAATATTGATGACGAAACATCAGCCAACATGATGCTGCCCAGGGGTTTTTTACGAATCAAACAATTCCACCTCGGAAGGCATTTGACGAGGCCCCCCCTTCAGAATTTTTAACGGTTCACGAACCCAAAGCGAATGGCAAGGGCCGCTGAAATAAACCTGGTCGCCCCACAGAAAAGTACCCGCCCAAAAACCAATTAGGAAACATCGAAACAACATGAAGGAAACGCGTGGTTGTGCGGAAGTGGGGGTGGCTACTGTTTGGTAAAAAAACGTGGGCCCGTCCCGCCATTTTCGGAGCCCTGGAACGGGTGGCGGAACCCCAACCACGGGAAAACACCGCCCCCCTTACGTAATTGGTAAAAAGCCGAGTACCCCCCTTGGTCCCATTTGCACGGGTCCCCCCCCCCCCGGGGGGTTTTCTAATCCGCAAAAACGTCCCGTGGGAACGACTGGCGCCGGTGTGTTCCATCTTCGGAAAAACTCCAAATCGGCCCTTAAAAGGTCCCCTTCCCTGGGAATAAAAATTCTTTACGAGCCCAAAAAACCCCCCTCAAACCAAGTTAGACGGGGTTTGTTGACCCGAAACTGATTTGTACTCTCTCCGGGGATATTGGACAGAAAACAAAACCACTTTCGTCCAGTCCCTCAATCAGTTTAACAAAATAATGGCTCCAAAAAAACAACGGACCGTTTCTTTCTCCATCGTCCGGTGGGTCAAACGGCAGGATTCCTCCATCGACAGTTTTTTCGCGAACAAACGTTCCCGGGACACGCTGATGGTAAACAAGAGGAATTACGGTGGGAAAAAAAAACGCGACGCGAAAAAACCAGGGAACAAATACTTTCAAAGAATAACATAAAAAAAAAAAAAAACGATTTTCAGCGTGGGCCGAAAAATCATCAAACAGGCAACGACCAGCTGAATAGAGAAGAAGAGTGGGAAAAAAAAACGGGGTTCCGGGGGAACAGGTCCCATCAAAAACTCCAAGAAAACATCGCCAAGATAAGTAGGGGCGATCTACTGAAACAAGCTTGACGAAATTTTCATCTCGAAAACGACGACGGAAAGGACCCAGCTGCGGAGTCGAAGCCTGCGGGGAGAACAGCTTCTGGACATTCGAAAGAAAGGAGAATTTCCCCCGTTTCCATAGGTATAAATTTAATCGGACGAAAAAATCGCCCCTCGGACTTTCATCTCTGAATTCCCAATTATTTATAAGTTTCTTGGCACCGACAACTATTGATGGAAAAACTGAAACCCCTTGTTCGAGCAAGCCAGAAAAAAACAATTACCGCGCGTCATTTGACCGATTTTTAACCGTATAGCGGGAGAATATTTCCCCGAGTGCGCTAAAAGCGACAGTTTAAAAAACAAGGAGGAGAGTGAGGGGACGATTAAAACAAAACAAGTTACCGCCTTCGAGCACGACCATGCCCCTGTTTGATGGGGACCGTAGAAACAAGACACCAAGACGTTACCGTTCTGTGTGGTGCCCAAAAAGGGTTTACACACGTATTTTTCGGATTTGCCCTAATTCAAATAAAAAAACATTCCCATCCCGAATTTCAAAGGCCCTCGGAGACTAATCCCACGGCTCGTGTCGGCAATTTTAAAAAGAGTAAAGTCGTAAAAAAGGGCAATCGTCGCCGTCCCTGGAGTCTCGAGAAAAATAACAGAGAGCGTTTATCAGGACGCTTCTCCATCGTCGCCATATCACGTAACTTACACCACGGTTACCCCTCCCCGCATTGGGGGACGTATCCCCTTCTTACTGAGCTTTATTAAAAAATCCCTTGTACGCCCAATGTCGTCTTGGGGACTTCTATCCCGCCAGCAAGAATGCCTTCTTCCCCCTTTAACCCCCCTCCACAACGCTCGGGGCTCTTTCAAACCTATGGGGTTTCCGTCCCCGAAAATCCTCTTCTTCCCAAAGTGGCCCAAACGACCGCTTTTTCTTACAACAAACGACGATCGATTTCCGTGAGAGAAAAACTCCAAATCCCCTCTTGTTCTGATGCTAGGAACTTTACAGAACCTTACCCCGACGGATTTTTATGCGGTGAACGGGGGGAAGAACGGACAAATCCCCAAACAACGGGGGGCCGTCTTCAAAATTTGGCCAAAAAACGCTTTTAAACGCTATAGGGGATTTTCCCGTCCGAGCGGGGGTGATAAAAAACGGGCGGGTCCGGCAAGGCCGGGCAAAAAGAAGGAAGAAGAAAGAAAGAGAGGGGCAAACATCAAACAACCGGGCAGTAAAGCAAAAAAGAAACGGGCAGTAGCAGCACAGCAGCTTCTTCTTCTTGTTCCGAAAGCGGTGTTTTGGGTGCGGCATTGCCTAGAGAAAATGCCCCACCTCTTATTTTTCTCGGAAAGGCTTTTTTAACCCTTTCTGTTCCGACCAGGAATTCGTCCACACCGATTTAAAAGACCGAAAAAAACGTTTTAAACACCCATTCAGATAAAAGTGGCTGGTCGTCCTTATTTACAATCCCATGGTTTTGAGGGCTCAGGGGAAAAAGCGAATTACGCCGCGGGACTGGGAAAAAAAAACCACCCTCCCTCTCGGCAATAGAGCGCTCGAAACCTCCTGGCCCGACATCCGATTTCCACCTTCCAATTATGGCACTCGATAAAAAATAATATCGAAACCCGAAAACGGCCTGGGGTTCGTCCCCTTACCAGATCGATCCCACTTCTATTTCGAAAAAGATTTAATTTCGAAGGGCTTCCGAGAGATAAAAACAGGTTATACCCAGAGAACCTTTTAACCCGCATTCGAGGTTTTTCCCACAGAGATTATAAGGGGACGAAAACGGTAAAAAAAACGAAAGGATGGTCGATGAGGGGTTCTTATCGAATCATGTCTTAAATCGATATATATAAAAAAAATAAATAAACGATCAGTCTACAGACCCCATGTCCGATTCTTTCGTGGGACTACCACTGGTCTTAATGCTCCATCCACATCACCGCATCACAGAAACGAAACAATAGCTTTCTTCTTGAAGCAATAGAGACACAAACCAAGAAACACAATCCCTTTCTCTTTCTCGCTCGATGACCTGTCCTGTCAAAAACCCGATTTTAGTATACGAAAAAACGATTGACAAAACGTTTTCCCGTCCTTTTAAAAACTGCTTCTAGTAAAAAAGCCACTAGAAGCCCATATACGAGATGTGTAATCGTTGTTATCAGTATTCTGAGTATCGATAGTAAACCGCGAGGATGGTCGGCTCGAAAAGATGATAAAAATGGCTATCGGCCCAATTTCCTCCCGGTGGCTCGACCATCTTAATTTTATTCGAGCCACCCATTCTCCTGAATCGCAACTCTTAGCCCAAAACCGTCCACCAGTATAGGACCCTTTCTCTCTCTGTAATTGAAAAATAACCGCCCGTCGCAATTCCTCCGTCTGAGAGAGAAGACAGAGGAAAAATGTAAGAGAACCATGCCCCCCCCTTTTTGCAGAATAAAAACCAAAAACCGGAAAAATACGAATGGCGAAATGGGCGGGGGGCCGATGTTTGAAAATAAGAGGATAAAAATTGTCCCCCCACCAGGTTTTTAAGGTTTTGAATCGCATCGGCAAGGAAAAATCAGGGGATTTTTGGGGGTTTCCTAAAAAATTTTTTCTTTTTTCCCAAAAATTTGGGGAAATTTTTTTTTGATGATTCCACCCGGAAACGACCTTTTATTTATCGCCCCCGAAAGGTTTTTTGTTTTTGAAACGAGGGACCGACGATTAAAAACCGAAATGATAAGTGTTTTTTTTTGAAATTGAATGAAAAACAAAACTACTGCGACCAATCAGAGGGTTTTAACGTTGGGCAGTAGCCCCCTTCGTTTTTTTTTCCTCCCTCGCCTTTCCCCCGATTAGGCCAACACTTTTTACCCCCCCCGTTTTCTGACCGAGAAGAAGGTGGAAAAAAGGTTTTTTTTTTTGAAAAGGGATTTACATCCCCATTCTAAAAAAAAAGATCGAGGCTTTCCCCCGTCCCAATGGATAATAGCAAGGGAAAATTCTCCCGTTATAAAAGAAATCTAAGCCCCCCCGAAGGAAAAAAAAACCCCTTGAAAAAACCGTTTTTTTTTTTAATTTTTTAACCCGATTACTTTGGGTAATTAATTTTTTTTTCCCGCAAACACTAAACAAGAAAACCCGGCGGTAGGGGGTTTTCCCCCCCGTCAAAAAGCCGGGTTTCCCCGAGGAATTTAATGGCCCAATGTTTTCCTACTACCCGATTGCGTTGGTAAAGAACCCCCCCATCGAGAAACGACGGAATGAAAGCGAAGATTAAAATCTATTGGCCCACCCCAAAATCTGGTCCCCCCCCCCCCCTTTTAAAGAAAATCCGTCCGCTTTCAAACACCAAAACCACCACCCAACCCAACCCCAACAGTTTTTTTTTTTACCGCTTACGGTTGTCCCCCTCCCCTGGGCCCACAAACGGGAAATTTCACGGAATAACACGCGGAAAAGAAGCAACGCGAATTCCCGTCCGTTCGAAAATGCCTGGAAAATGTGAACCAAAACGTTTTTAAGGGTGTTTGTTCCATGGAAAAAAGAACGTTTTTTTTTTGCCAAAAAAAGGTTTTTTCCTTTTATCCCTTTTTTTTTTTTCCCTCAAATATTTTTTTTTTTTTTTAATTGGGTTTTTTATTCTAGATACAAATAGGAAAAACTCCCCCGAACCCCCTTAAGCAGAGGAATACAAGAATTGCAGCAAAGGTGGGAAAACTCCGTAAAATAGTCCCCCTCCCCCCCCCTGTCAGATTTGGTTGTGTGGAGACTTTTTAAGAAAATGTGGGAAACCCAAAAAAGGCCCGTAAAAATCGGCTTTTAAGAACGCCCGCTCTAAACCTTTTAAGCGGGTTTACCCTTGGAACCAACCGTGGAGAAAATAACGACTCGCGGAAAAATTTGGCGTAAAAATTTTAACCAGAAGACCCTTGGCAAACAATTTTACTCGGTAACCCGGGAAAAAAGAGAAAAGATGGGGAAGGTGGGGCCTTAATAAAAACAGAAACACAAGCAACAACTCCCTCCCCCGAAAATTTCCCCTGAACCCTGGCCCCTTTTCCCCATGCCCTTCAACCTTTCCGGAAAACCAAAACACGCCAATTTCGTGGGACCCCGTCCCCTCCTTTTTAAGAATAAATAAGAAGACCCATAAAAAGGTTTTAGAAAATCGCCTCCCCGACGTTTCCTAATAAAGTTATTTGCAAGCGAAATCTTGTTTCCTTTCCCCCCCCCGCTCATCTATGGAATTATCGAACCATCCATCCCTTCCTACTATTACAACCAAACCCCCTAAATTTAAGCAAATTATTATTTTGATGGGTATTTTAAAACCAAATTGTTTTTTTTTAAGTACGGAAACCCAAAAGCAAATGATTAATGAAAGCCCCGATGCGATTTTTCCTAACCTAGCGAAATAAATGTGAGATGAAAGATTAAAAATGAATGTTTTTGAATGAAAAACCGAGGAAATAAAGGAAAATTTGTTATTTATAAAAAAAAAAAATTTGATGTTTGATTCTGAAATGGAAACCCGATGATTGATGAAAAAAATTGAAAAAATGGGAGAAATTGAAACCCGATGAATATGAGAAAGAAGGAATAGAAAAAAAATGAGGAAGAGAGAAAGGAGGATAATCCTCGGAACATAATAGAATATTAATAAATAAATTTAAATTTACTACACTGGACAAATCCTCCAGTGAATTAAAAAAAGAGAGGCCATCCTTTAATATAACGGGTCCCCCGTAACAACTTTTTTTCCAATGTAAGGATGTGGTCCCACCCCCTCAACAGCGAATATTTTCCCTTAAGAACTTAAACCAAAAAAAGGAAGGCACCGACAGAAACGGGCGGGGAATTGATGAAATGATGAAATGATGAAATGAATGAATGAAACAAATGATGCAAAGACAAAAATGAGAAAAGAACAAACAAAAGAAACTAACCCAACATTTAAAAAAAATTTTCCCTAAAGAAACTTTTCGCCCTCTTTTCAGAAAAACAATTTTTTGGCCACCTAAAAAACGTCCTAAATAGCCCCCGACAAAGGAAAAAATTGGTAAAATCTGTTGGAGGCCTAAACCAAAAGAAGAATACCCCAATGGTAAAAATGGGGAACTTTTTTTTTTTCCCCCAAGAAATACTAATGGAAAATTGGGCCCCTAAGCGAAAAAAAGAAATGTGAAAAGAAAATGCCAGATAGAAAAAAGATTTTTAAAACCAAACGATTTAAATAATAAACAAAAAATGACTCCTCTGTCCCTCCCAAACCATGAACCGAATACTCTTTTTCCCCAAAAACCTAACGAATCCGTCCCCACAAAAGAAAAAAGTTTGTAAACGAAAATCCCGTTTTTCTATGCCCGATTGTGTTTTTCCAATTTTCCTTCCACACCCGGGAAGGACATTTTACGAGAACCCCAGCTTTCCTTCCCTGAATTTTGTTTTGTTTTTACAGAGGTAAAAAATTTGTTCCACCCCCCAATAAAGGGGAAAATTTTTTTGAATAAAGAACGGCAAACCGTCCGCAACCTCCCCCTGCCCCATTATCACGGAGGGTTAAGGAAATTTAAAAACCGGACCTCCGACCGTCCCCCCCCCGAAACCATTGGCGAACGAAAAAAAATTTTCCGTTAAACAAACCTTTTTTTAAACGACCGTTTTTTTTTTTAGACAAGTCCTTCTATCCCCCGGGAAAATATTTCGAATTGGTTTTAATAATGTCCTTCCCCGTTTTTCGAAGATTGAACCCCCCTGTTCCCACCCCGGAAATCTAAAAGGAAAATAAACCGAAATGCGCCCTTTTGGAACAACAGGCCGGTAAATGACCGAAACCGAACCCAAAATTAAACCGGTGGCGGTAATAACGAATTTAAACGTTTTTTAAACCGTGGACATTTGCCGGACCTATAAAGACGAAAGACGAGAGTGATGAGAAAGAAAAAGACGAAAAAATTATAAAGTTCCGAAGTCCAACAATTTCTAAACATTTAAACACATTGGATTTAAATTTATGACCATAAATAAGATTATGTTAATGGGTTTTGTCTATTTAAAATAATTAAACGAATGGGTTGAATAAATCTTAGTTAAGTAAAAAAAAAAAAAAGAAGTATAAAGTAGTAAGTAAAGAATATGGAAAAAAAAATTTTTGTTAAAGAGAAAAACTTATTAAATTTTTGGTAAATAAAGGAAACAAACAATTGGCTTTTAAATTAAAAAAAATTTAGACGAAACAAATCCCTAAAAGAATTTTGTTTTTTCCCCCAAAATGAAAAACTGACAAAAGTGATGTTTGGCAAAAATAAAAAATGTTTCAACAATTAAAATTATGACCGAAAACATTAAAAATTTTTTTAGATAATAGAAAATACGATATTAAGGGTTTATATAAAATGAAATTTTTAAACAGAACCTTAATTTTGAAATAATTCCCCTCCTTTCCCTCCCTTCCCAAATGAAAATTCAGTTTTTTCCCTTTCCAGAAGTTTTTAAAAAAGAAAATCAACATTTTAAAAATAAACAACCCCACCACCACCACCACCAAACCCACACAACCACCCACACCCACACCACAAAAAACCAACCACCCACCAAACAAACCAAAACAAGACCACCACAACAACAAGAAATATTTACTATCTCCCCCCACACACCTTACCCCCCCATCACCACCCAACCCACCAACCCACCACCCACCCAAACCAAACCCCAAACCCCAACCACCATCAGGTTTTCCAAACCAAAAAAAGACGAAAACCCCGCCGATTGAACCTGGTGTTCCCCGAAAGAAAACACACAAAAGAATCCTTCTGGAAACATTGCCAGCTCCCTCCGATTTATGTTTGGGTAAATTTTTTTCCAAACTAAACGCCCCTTCCTGGGTTTTTTGTAGAATGGTTAATCACTTCGGAAAAACAAAACTCCGAATAAGGTTTAACCAGAAAAAGCCCTCGAGACAAGCCCCATTTAACCCTCCTCCTGGGACCCGGAAAGGGACCCGTTTTTCCCTAAGTAAACGTTTTGTTTTCCCAGAAACATTTTTTTTCCAAAACGAGATGAAGACACGTCCCCCGAACGGGGTGTTTTCTGGGTTTTGCTTTACCCCCCACCTCTATTCCGTAAAACGAAGACTGCGGTGCGAAAGGGGCCAGGAAAACCACCTGGTTGGTCCCCCAACAACAAACGATTTGGTTTGTCGGGAAAATTCCCAATAGCAGACCGAGTTTTTTCCACAGCGACACCCCAAGAAGGATTTAGCAAAACCATCCCTGAAAGCTCCCGTCCCAGGGGAACCGCCTCCTGCCCGGACGTTCCCCTGCTTCGTCCCCCTCTCTTCTAACAAACATGGTACCGGGTAAAAATAACGAGACCAACCCTTTAAGGTTAAAACCGACGTCGGAAATAAACAAATCACACGGGCCCCAAACCGTGAACAATCGGAACCCCCCTAGGGAAACACAACACCTCTCCAAAACGAATTGCCCACCGAATATCGGAAATTTTTTATTTTGCCCTCGGGGCCCGTCCCAGAAGTCCCCACCTCCTTCGATTTTTCTGTCGGCAGCAAGAGGCGAACCTGAAGAGACCGGTTCGATCCGCCCCCCCCCGATTTTCCCATCGCTGCCCCATGCCGGAATGGAAAAAGACCCCGACCCGAACGGCCGTGTCCCGATTCGGAAAAACCACCTTTTCTCCCCTCAACCCTGCCACCGGGAAGAAAGCAAGGGCGGGTGCGTGAGCCCCGGTTTGGCCCGTCCATAACGTGGGGTTCCACCCGAAGCCGAACCCCATTTGTTTTACGGGCGACATCAATTTTCTAGTGGGGCCCCCTACACAATGAGAAATTTCCCGTTCCCGAGCCCCACAACAGCCCAAAAAAAAACTGAACAAAAAGGAAACAAAAAAAAAATAAATAGCAAATAATGAAGGGAAAAAAAGGAAGCCTTTACCGGTTTTTTTAACCAAAAAAGAAAATTTAATAGACCAAAGCGGTTTTTTTTTCCCCCCAAAAGGAAAAAAAGCCCAAACAGCAAGGGACGAAACCAGGGAAGAGAATTGATCGGAAAAACCCCCGATTCCCCAAACCAAAACGGAAAAATTTTTTTCCCGATTACGTAAAAAACCTTCCCCCAGGTTTTAAAATGAAAAGGATTCCAGCCGGGCTCCCTTTTTGGGCCCCCTTAAACGAAAGGGGAAATTCGAACCTTACTTTTCCTGGTCCAAAAACCACCATTTTTTTTCCCCCCAAAATGAACAGTTATTCTAAACTGGTTGGAGGATCTTGCGGCCCCCTTCCCCCAAATACCACGAAAAACCTGGGTTTGTGGGCCCCCCCCCTTTAAAAAAAAAAAAACAGTTTTTTCGTCGATAGTGAACAAGCTCAGACAGTACATAAAAACATCGACGCTCTGAAATCTTTTCGTCGTCCAAGGCTGCGATCGCCTCCGTGGGTCCTGTCGTACACGCCGTAATCGACAGTTTTACGATCCGCAAGGGAGAAACACGGGCCCGACCACCGAAAAATGGACGACGTCGACGACTTTTTTTGACGTTTCGTCAAACACACGAAACCACTGGAAACATGTCCGAAAAGCCCCTGAATACCGTAATCCCGCCGCACTGTCGCAGATCGTCTAGAATAAAGAACGAAAATAGCCCTCTGCACAGGCGACTTTGCAATTAACATGAAACACGATTGAAGATCGGCCCCAGCGCCGCCGCACCGTCCGGAAAATGAACGGCGGAGAGGACGATGAGGAGCGCGATGGCAACCCGTGACGACAGCGAAAACGAAAAACCCACGAAAGCGATACAGAGAATCCCCATTAACATTCCTTTCCCGTTTGCGGGAAAATACATCCGTCACCCCCGTTTACTAAACATCTGCGTGAGACTAGAGGAGGAAGTTAATGGAAGGGCGAGAACCCGCAGCCCGTCGGATTGAGCGCGAAGCAAACGCGAAATAAAACTCCTCGTCCACCAGAAGCAAAAGTTGAAATGCGATCAGAAAAAACTCGAGACCCGGATATCGCCTCTCTCTTTTATGCTAGATTTTCTCAAGGACGGACAGTTTTGATGGAAAAACGGTTTTTTTACAGTTTTCTCGAGGGTGCTCTGAGAGGCCAACCTCTCACACGAGGACTGATTTCCGGTTTTCAGACGTCCGGTCGGGGACAGCACTGGAAATAATCGTCGTTCCTCCGACTATTTTTTTTTCCTTTCTTCGTTTTTCCGGTAAGATTTTGTTCTTTACCCGAGTCGCAGAAAATATGCATCGAAAAAAAAAAGTTCCCTTATATCCCAAATTGTGGCAAAGAAATCAAAGTAAGGTATAGTGGATGAACCACAAAACATTCCTTCTTCCTACTACTACTTACTAACCAACCACTAAGAGTTTCAGATTTCTCGACATTATCTTCGTTTTAGGAAAATATATTCCAAAAATCCTCCAAGGCTCAATGCGGGCACATTCGTATCTAAAAATTTTTAATTATAAGCTAATGTTGTTGGTCTCTTTTTCGAGGTTCGGGGGCATTTTTCAATCTGAAGCCACGAAGATTGCAGCTTCTGTTTTCGCGGGACTCGAATCCACCGTCATCGTCAGGCGGCCATCGTCGTCGGACCGATAAAACCGGAGTAGGAGTAAAGAAATCATCTAGGGAAAACAATATCGTGGTCGATTGATAGCGAAAAAACAAATATCGATGATTAATAATAATACCGGTAAACAATCTACGGGCAGCAAGTTTATTAAACGACAGAAAAATATGGGAATCGATGGAGAAGGGACCACTCATAAAGACAGGCTATCGAAGAAACTTAAAAATCGTTCCAATATAGCGAATTACCAGGAATACGAAAAAATTTTGGCCACGCCGCAAAGAAGCCAATGTCGAGGGAAAGCCCTGGGAACGATAGAACGTTTTTGATTCAAAAAAGGCCAAACCGGAATCCGATAGAAGAATAAACCTCATCGTGGACAGGCGAATTATAACGGAGGGACGGCTTTCTAGTAAAATTTTACTGACGATTTTTTCGGACGTTGGCTTCGCTCAAGGAAACGGCTTATAGGAAAAAATTTGAGGAGCATAATGGGATAACATTAAAACAATACATGCTATCGTCATCGAAAAAAAACCGATCCACACCGTATTCAAACTTGGGATATGCGAACGGCGAAAAAAATGGTGGTGCGATTGGATGATTGATGATGATGATGAGATGGGCATATTACTGGTAATAGTAAATAGCGAAAAAACGATTTTAGGTTCCCTCCCGATTTCTCTTTGCTGTGAATAGGATTAGAAGAGAAAGCGTATGGAATCAAAAACGAGGCCCAAAGTTACCCAATAAAACGTTAATTACTTGATATTAATATTAAACATTATTAAATAATTAATAAATAAAAACACGATAATTAGTAAAAACGTCAAGTCAAACAGGGAAAGCAAATAAGGGTAGCCCCTAACCAAACCCTGAAATTCGAATTCCCCATCGTTTATTTTTTCCGACGATGAATTTTCAGAAGCGGTTTTCGCGGGGAAAACCGTAAAAAAAAATTTTTCCAAATTCTACGAGGACCCTATCGTTTATTGTACGATGAAAAAACGTCTTCCAGCTTGGATTAAAGGCCCAAATAGGTCTATTCGAAAAGATAAGAGACGGAAAACATCCACCCTGAAAAACTCATCGGTGGAAAGCGGGAAGGACGGACTTTTAAACCCAGGCGATTAAAATCGAAAACAGCGAGGAGGAGAATCGACCAAACATCGTTCAAACGTGGTAAAATACCAACGAGGACTAAAAAATAAACGGGAAAATCGATTAGTTTTTTATTTCGTAGCGAGGAAACCAAACAAGACCTCGACAAAACACAAGAGAGGATAAATTCAGGCCGGGAGAAAAACACTCACCCCTCGAAGAAGGGCGATATATTTGAGGCATCAAACAGTCTCATTAATAGTAGAAGATAAAAAAATCTCTTAGAATCCATCTTAAAAAACTTGCAGAGAAAAAGGGGACGATAGCGTGAGTGACGAGATTACTAAAATTACCGTTAAATCAAACCACCCACTCTACTCTGCGGATATCGACGCGACGCAAGGACCAAATGGGGGGAAAGTGGGGATGAGATGGGATGGGGAGAGATGGCGAATTGGATGATGATGATGATGATGAATGAGGACGATAACGTTAAACGATGAAAAAGAAGAAGGGGGACGTCGATGACGGTAAAAAGATGCAAAGAAGAGGAAATAAGAGAAAAAGAGATCGAAAGGAGGCACGTTTCCCTTGGTAAAAACCTTTTTACAAAAGAATCGCGTCGATAGAATAAAACTATATATTCGAATAGTATCAAAAGTTTAAAAAAGGGTAATCGAGATCTTTGCAGTCCAGGGAATAATGAAAAAAAACTGATGAACATTAAGCGGAAAAAGGAAAAGAGAAAAAAATTAAGAAGTAGAAGAGGAAAAAGATCGCGAAGAAAATCAAAGTCGATACTAAAAACGACGAATTGGAAAAATGATCTGAAAAGAGAGACTGATAATCAGGACCTCTGACCAATAAAAGCGGGGACCGTTAAAGGTTTAATAGATAAAATTGATGATAGGACCGGGGAAAAAAATTTGAAAAAAACGTAAAGCGAGGAAAAATCGGTTACCGTTTCTCGAAAAAGAGCGGCTGCCTTTATCGACATCGGAGGAGGTTCCTAGCGGGAGCGGTTTTTTGGAGGACCGATATCGTGATGACTAAGACAGAGAGGGGATGGAGAGAAATGAAAAAAAAGTGGACCGGGGAAGAACACCACGAAAAAATAAAGCAAACGCGCGGCGGCAGCAGCGGAGATACCGCCGGGTGGTTAATTACCGGTGGTGGTGGTGGTGGTGTGGTGGTGTGCAGTCTTTTATGAGCCACCGTTACCTTTTTCTCTTGCTTTTTTGGAGTTTCCTCCTCCATCGTACCATCTCTTTAAACGGGAGGAGGTTTTTTCTCGAGTGGGCTCGTCCCCAAATCTCTGGCCAAAGCCAGTGCTAGACCCGATTTACAGCTCATGGCGATAGCAGGACATGGCCAGATGCAATCTTGGACGGCCCAGGGGCACGTGGCGATGCCAAAAAAATATCATGTCGAACCGTCATACCGGGGCATTAATGCCGAAAACGGTGTTGCAAATGATTTCTCTTTTAACATCCCACACGCCCCACTTCACGTTTTTTCCGAACATTCTTTTGCTTTTGACGTCGAAAAAGATCCCGAGAGGAAAAACTAAAGGCTCCTGTATGCTGCCGCCCCTCATGGACGACGACAAAACAACATTATTAAATAGTAAGTAGTTAGTATAGTGGGAAAACGGTAATAATAATAATATATAATTAATTATTATAAACAATAGCAACAGTTACGGTGATAGTGCCGCATCGTCCGGTGGCTTTTCTCTGCTCGAGAGTAATAAATAGCATCATTAAAAAAGAATAGCCTTTACATTCAAGCAGAGAGTAGCCGCTTTTTCCAAAAACATCTCGTCCCTTCTAGGGTTAAACGACAGCATCAAATAAAAGGGGTGTAATGTGGTCAGTCCGGGTACGGTTTTCTAGTTGCCGAGCTCAGAGCTCTTTAAACTGCCCGGGACTCGCCCAACGATAAAGTTTCCGCGCCATCGTCAAACAAGGTGTGTCACGATTCCTGCCTTGTCCCCACGCCTTGAAGGCGAGCCACTCCATTACCGACCGCCGCTAAACCTCCATATCGCCCCAATGCCGAAAAGTTGTACTTTGTCTCCAAAGACGAAAAAGGCGGTATTTTTCAAACCTCCGTAGGTCCAATGCGGTGTTGATCGGCATGGATTCCGCGGCCCACCCTCCCTGTTGAAACACGTCGTGCGATCAGACGCTAGTCGAGATTTCCAAGGCGAGTGGGCCCTAACCCGTATTTGTCGGAAGAGGAAAAAAACGAAAAATATGCACCGAATATCAAATAAGAAATAAGATTGACAGTAATATCAATAACGACATCAACGATAATAGACTAGATATGAAAAAACCACAATGACGGTAGCTCACGGCTGCAATCTTCATCGCAATAAAGAATGAGCACTTTACATATTCGAAATTGTTTAAGTCTGAAACAAACGTGGACCAACTTGGGTTGTAACATTCACCTAGCCGCCAGTATAGGTTTCTAAACACGCTGATTGGATTTATTACGATCCGTTATAGGGAGATTACTCATCCCATTTCGCCTGCAGTGGAGTAGAGCCCATAAACTCTGAGTGCCATTTCGACTCTAGCGGCCGATAAGTCGTCGCGTGTCCACCAAAAGCCTATCCTCGAAAATCCCTTGCGACATTAACAATAGCGTGTGGTCCGCTTTGGGTGGGAACCGAGCCATTTTCTGGGTTTTTGGAATGACAGGTTGTTTTAAACGATAATGACGAGTTTTGATAACGACGATTGGACGGCCGTTTTGTGGTGTTGGGGTAAATAACGGTGTGGTAGTAGTTAGTAATCAGTGGTAGCAGTGCCAGTAAGCACCTGCGGTCCCCCTCGGTATTTTTGGGATGGCCCCCCCCTAGCGTATCGAAAGAAATTCCCTTTCTGAAACGGTAAAAGGAAGAAAATCTCTCCTCTGAACCGACCCAACCCCTCTGTCGACAGAATTGCCCCTTCATGAAAATCTCTACGTTTTTTATTAAACAAAATTCCCGGCGGCGGGCGGATAAGAGGATTCCCTACAATCCTTCGCCGAAAGATGCTGATTGTTTAAGAAAAGATTTGAAAAAATTTGACGTCAGAGAGCAAACAGGAAATCTAAGCCAAGATGTATATCACGACGAAAAACTGTTTTGGAACCACACTGGGCAAACGCTTAGAGGGAGAAGAAGCGGAACAGGAAACGAATTCGAGGACTACCGTCCGTCGATTTCACGAAAAAATTTTTTACTCAACAGGAGAAGTAAACGTCCCGCTTTCAAATTCACGATATACTGGGCCGTCCAAATTTTTCGCCCTCGATGCCCATGATGGATAAACTTTTTGGTAGACGTCCTGTTGTTCGTTTGTTTTCTCGGTGCCGAAAAAATTACACCAAAAGATGGTTCCTCTATCAGAACCCAAAGAAGAGATTCCTGGGAACGTTGGAGCGCCTCTTTTAAAAAATGCCGATGCTCTTACTGGTCCTTTATCGCGGCGGTAGGGGGCGGGCTATTTGAAAAAACAAGGGAGGAAGTAAAAAATAACGACGGTTTTTTACCGGAGTGGCCGGTTTTCCCATTCTCTGCCCTGAAGACCATATTCAAACCCCGCTGTAATCGTAATCTTGCTCTAATAACACCCAGAGGCCAATTTTTTCCTCTCTCCCGGTGGGTCCGGGGGCGGCGGCAAGCCAGCAGCAGCAGCCAGCACCAGAAAAACAACTACTAACAAACAGGGGCTGGCGGGCGGCCCAACGGTGGTTTTTTTCCGAGCAGGTTTTCCCCTCACCCCCTCGGACGTGAGGGCCAAATTTGGGCCCTCTCAGTTTTTTTAACGAGGAGATATTTATCGAGAAACATCGAATCGGTGGAAAGGGGCCCCGATAAAACACCAAGCTACTGAAAGAGAGAAAAATCGGGGGACGTAAAGTTCGCCTGGCCAAGATCACCAACATTTCTCGGCACGGAACAACAGAAAACATGGGGGAAACGTACTGAAATTTGAAGGGGGCCTTTTATCGAACACCCATGTTCGGGAGGAACATGAAAAAGACGTTTCAGACGGTCCCCCCTAGCACCTTTATCGAGATTACAAATGTTTATTGGACGAACGCTGGTCGACTCTTTCCGATCTTCCACCGAAAAACGAAGGCGCTCCTACTAAAGGATCGTCCCAGGCCCGCCAGCACGCAAACGGCGAGGGGCCATCTTATCCGGAGGAATAAACCCAAACTGCTTGAAGGGGACCCCGGGGTGCTGTTACAATACGAGGGGACCCCTCCCATCGAAAAGGCCGTCGACAGAATTCCTCTTTACTCCCGTACTTGGTTTTAAGCAGGGCAGAAGGGATTTTTGACGACGTCGATCGGACGCTTCCCGGTGGCCATCCGCCAACTGCCAGCAGTCCCATGCCCCTGGAGTCTGTTTTAGACCCTCAGTTCGAATGTGCAGATCGTCCCTTCCTGGGGCGGAACTCATGGGGCACGTTTACGGAATACGACGAGGCCATCTTCAAAGAAACATCGGGGCGGTTTCAAAGGCGGCCCTGACCCGGACCGTCCTGGGAGGGAGCCGCCTCGATTGCTGGGCAATTCACCAGAATTTTGCAATTGTCCCCCTTTAAGCTCCCATCACGGGTTTTTTCGGACCAAGACCGTCCGAAGACGAAGAGCTTCGTGCCTTTCGTTTTATCCACTTTCGAGGACGAGATTTCAGAGGAACGAGAATTTGTCGAAAACGCCCGTAATCCAAGATTTCACCGTGCTGTTTTTGGCCTTTTAAAAGAATTACATTTGCCGCCAATATCGAGGATCGATCCTTCGGTGGGAGGGGCCGTCGGTCATAACGCCGTCCCTCAGAGAATGGAGCGAGTTAATGGGAAGCAGGTTACGAAATTACATCGGTTTTTTCGTTTTTATCGCCGGATCGCAAGACGGTTGGGGAGGGTTTTCGCCGTTTCAGGGTGGGGCGGGGTTCCCAATCTCGACGTTCATTGTCAGACCCAGCCCGCAGCCAAGAAGGTATACTCCGGAATTTTGGGAAAAAATGTCCCACCGAACAGCACTTTTTGTTACGACCGATCTCTCAAACTGACTAACGGCATCCGAACAGTTTTTTTTCGAGTCTAAGAAAATCCCGCACGACAGCGACGGTAAACGAAGAAGACGACCGAAAACAACGGACGACGCCCAAAAAGAGGGGAAGGAAGGAGAAAGAGGAAGAAAAAGAAGAAGAGAGATGTGGGTTTCCTCAGCACCTTAATACAGGAAAACGCTCTACCTCCCCAATATTTAATATAAAAAAAAAAATCTCGAATGAAAATTTAATTTGCCGCTCCTCGTTTTTTTTAAAGAAAACACATCTTGTCCCAAACTTTAACCCAGACTCCTCTATCCAAACGAAAATATTGAAACGATTTCTGATAAAAAAAATTAGGTTTAGCCCCACCGATTCCTCTATCTATTAAACAGTACGATCCGTCCCACCCAAAACTTATCGGGGAGCAAGAAAAACGCAAATTTGATGATACGATCAAAGATTATCTGTTCTCCGTAATTTTGTGTCCCCCCATCTCGTCCCCCTCGCCCTGCGTCCCCGTCGGTGCTTTCAGAAATGAAGACCCACCACCAACCACAAGATCAATAGTAAACTAATTTCCTCCTTCGCCTCCACCTTTTTCCCGACGAACTGTTTCACTCCCAAATATAGTTCCTCTACAGCCCATAAAACAAGTCCCCTATTTGTAATAGCCCCTACAAAGGGTTTTTTTTATATATTAACACCTAACAGTGATTCTGACCACTTCCCTAACAGAAATCATTGTACCCTACAGAGACGCCAGGATTCGTTTTGCTGCTTCTTTCGAGTTTTTTTTTTAAGGGGGGCAATGGCAATTGAATAACGATAATAATAATAGTAATTTAAGTAGTAGTAGTAGTAGTAAATTAATAAAATTAATAACGATTATCGATCCGATAAAAGGAAGAGGGGAGAGAAAGGGGAATAGACTCACACACAAATTTTGTTTTAATACCGTATTTCGCAGCAATTTGGCCGAACGGTTGGTAGACCAGAGAAACATTTTACCCAAATATAGTTTTTACATCTCTTGGAACATAAAACTCGCATTAAACCGGCATTGAAAAACCCCATTGGGGGGCCCAGGAAAAAAAAACCGGTTTTAATTTCAAACCAATCGTCAATCCAAAAATAGTAAAAACATGCAAAAACTTGTCGTTTTTAGTTCGCAAATAAGGAACGAAAATTTCCCAAAGTCGTCCGGTTTTTTTTTTTGAGAGTTTTTGCAAAATAACGTCATGCCCTCCTCCTGGGGACAAGAAAGCGACGGCCAAAAGAGATCCAAAGCTTGTACTTTCTCGCTCCATAGCCCACGAAAAATCCCAAAAAAATCGAACCAACTATCTCAAATATACGCTGAGCAATTTCGGGATCTACCGATCTGAGCCATCCTCACTCCGATAAACGCCCCATGAATCCACCATCGAAAGAACCCCCATCCTGTATAATAGAGTTTTTCACCCCGCTCCTGGTTGTTAGCCTTTTTCCCTCCGAACTGCCGCGGCTCTCTTGCAGCAGGAAGCAAAACCAACGGAGAATTAGCGATTTGAGAGGCGAGGAAGACCCCCTCCACCGTGTTTTCCTTTGTGAACCATCAAAAAATCCCAAACCGATGGGCCCGAAAAATGGCCATCGGCGTCCCGTTCTTCTCGGAGCCGGCGGCCGGGGCAAACAGGGGGTTTTCATGGACCTAGCCCACGCACGTTTCTCCACGAGAACACCACCTTCATCACGAAAAAAATCCCGTCCGTCGACATTTTTGAACGATCACAAAAATGTAACGAGATCGGCAAATTTTAGGAAACCGGTACTGACCATCGATCCCGTTTTTAACCCGCCGGAAGGCTAAATCTTGCAAGGATTGCTGCCAATTTTTTGGGGGGGTGGAAAGAATAAAAGAAAGGAGGAGGAGGAAGGGGGGGGGGAGGAGGGAAGGGGGAAAGGAATTGGAGAGGAGAGAAAGAAGGGGAGACAAGGAAGGAGGGGATTTAGAAACCCAACATTCTGCAAGTGAGTTTGTCCCCCAACTCAGCATTCGGGTTGTCGTAAACCCAATACGGGTATAGGCGGGCGATGGAGGATGGGGGGATGAGGACCGAATGAAAATGAAAGAAAAAAAACAAAAGCGATAATAAAACGATCCACGACGGGGGGGGCGGGCCCAATACCTTTCCCCGACTGGACACTGAGGGACGGCCCGAAGCATTAAACCTAAAGACGATAAAGAACCCCCCCCCGTTTTCTCGTATCAGACGCATCGGGACCAAATATCCTAAAAGACACTGGGCGGAGAAGCCCAAACGCCGTCCCCTAGAGGAACTTTCTCGACCCAGGGTTTTTGGCCTGCTACCAGAGCCTTTCTTAACCGCCCCATCGCTCCTCCCTTTTTAATAAAAGTTAATAACCGAAGCCCGTATCAAAAGATGGCATCGAACGCCTCTAGATCGGGGGGTCGACAACATGCAGGGTTGGAATCCGAAAAACTGGGAGGACATAAAACAGTCGCCGGGCGGCGGTGGTTTTTTTTACTTTTGCTGTCTACCAAAAACCGAAACAGCAAACCGCCCGCCCGATACCGTTTTAGCAGCGGGAGGGGGACCCGGCCTCCGTGGGGAAGACATGACCAAGATACGCGTTCCAGAAATATTTTTAAAACAGTTTGATTTAGCAAATCCGTTAAATCCCACGTTATGGTTCCAGGGGTAAACCCCATAGACGAATACCGGAATAAAAAACGGTCCGAAAGAAAGATGAAAATGGGATATAATCAAACAAAACGACCGACCACAACTCGTCCTAGTTTTTTACCCTTCCCTTAATCTAGTAGGCCGATAACGACAGTCCCGCAGGGTAGAACGCTAACGAAAATAAAATAATTAATAATAATATTAAACGATGATTTAACCGATAAAACGATAATAATAAAAAAAAACAATAAATACCGAAAAAAGTTCCTCGACGACGAATTTCCCCAATTCAAAGAGAAGAGTTTGGCGTGAAAATAGGGAAAGGACTCCAAGGACCATCATCATTAAAAAAAAGCTTTTTTGCGGCTGAAAGAAGAACTCGCTAAGGGAAATTAATATCGCCACTCTCCCTCCCCCCTACCTGTCGCCATCGCCGTCAGAAGAGATATAGATTTACAGGAAAAAAAATCGAGGCCATCTCCCGTCGTATTACAAGTCCTATCAAAACGAGCTCAAAAACGTTTTATAAAGGGGACGAAATGGATTAAACTATTTTTTGTAACCTAACGATATTATCCGTAATCCCTCGGTCCCCGAAAGCACCCCCGGACGCGAAGTAAAAAACGGACGAAAAACGGTCGGGATTTTCCCTCGGGATGAATTCGGACGAAAGCCGACGAATTCGACCAAAAAGCGATTTAAGATAGAGAACATCCTGAAAACATCGTAATACGTCCCGTTCAAGAAATAAATCTCCTCCTCTCTAACCTCCCGAAAAGGGTAAAACCAACCAGGAACACGACATAGTTTTATCGGCAGCGGCGAATTTCGCTGATGACTCCCATCCTTCTCCTTTGCAAATCGGATTTCGTTTCAGCCAAAAAAAATAACGACAATTGCGAACGGGGCTGTCCCTTTCCACTCCACAGAGTCCCCTTTTACGAGGCATTTTCCCCAATAATCCTACTGTAAAGAGAAACTTATAAATGGATAAGTTTGTATCCATCCGCCATCGCAATTAACGACAATGGACAATTTTTTTCTCCAAACCGTTTTATAACCGAATTGTTGCCGAAAAATATTTCTTTATCGATAACGAACAAATATTTCCCAAACGGCCATAAATGTACTGAAAACGCATCGTCTGGAGGAATACATGGATAACTAACTACCAATCATACCGTTACTACTAATAGCAAATTATTGGCCACGACTAAACAATTATTAACAATATCAATATTAATAATAAAAATAAATCCATACGAGTCCTTTATCGGATTTTTAAACCAACTATACCACAAAAAAAAAAAAATAATAAGGTAAAATTCGTACGCAATAAAATAAAAAAATATATAACCGTCGCCACCCTAAAACGCAAATATGCGTATAAACGAATGTTTTTGATCCATCCTCGGGGAGATAAGTACGCATCTTTTTCAAAATAAAGACCATTCCGTGGTTTGTTCCCGAGCTCTAGCCCACTCCCGCCCTCGGTTTCACATCGAGCAACACACCCTGCCTCGGTTTTTTCCTGGTTTCAAGATGCTTGCTCGAAATATCGTGCTTACTGTTTTAATCGCTTGCCAGTGGGTTAACGAGTCACCCGCCATCGGACCATCGAGTTTTTTTTTGGGATAACCCCGATAGAAGGAACCACTTCCGTCCACCGTTTTATCCTGAAAATCTCCCCCTGGGACGATCAGATTTCCCTCGGCTGAAAAAAATTGGGGTTTTTTATTTTGCGGAAAATCTGGGTTTTAGTTTCCCTTTAGAATAGCAGTAAGTAGCACGGTCGAATATGGACTGGACTGTCCCAGTAACTAACGTATATATGTAATCCAGTATCCGATTCGACTACAGAGGAAGCCAAAATTTGTAAAGCGTTGTCAATAAACGTTTTTAATCCGATAAGCAGAGACCGGGGGGGGCCTAATAAACGTTAGACTGACAGAACAGAACAAAACAAAAGAAACAAAACAAAGATTTCAAACACTAAATACTAAGTAAATAGTATTTTAATAGTAAGCAGTAGCAGCAAGCAGCCAGTAGTAGCAAGCAAGCAGCAGAAAGCAGAAAGCACACGCAGGCAACATCATCCAACAACAACATCGAAGGGGTGGTGGAAGGGCCAAGAAAAAACCAAACTCGAAATTCCTCCCGATGAGAAAAGAACGAAAAAACATAAAGATTTTTAATACATTTACGCGCTCAACTTCCAAAAAATGTAGAATTTCCCCGCATAAAGGCTTTCTCGGTTTCGGCAGCGGACGGTTTTTCGCCCCACAGTGGCAGAGGATTAAATTGGGGCGTGTGGCATTAGTGGGTAAATAACGTGTGCATATTTTTTCGGCAGTTTTTCCATTTTTATCCCACGGATGGACGACAAAATCTCTTTCCCGACGAGCAAACAGAAATTACAAACGAAATTGACAACAAACCGATTTTCCGTTTAATTTTCTTTTCAACCACTAGGGAACGCCTTCATCAACGCTGCCGATAAACAGCACTAGCAGCAACTTTAAAGGAAACATTTTTTCATCGACATCACCACCCAGCTTCCAAAACGATACCGGTATCATTAACGGCCTATTTGAAGCTGGTTGGCCCTCGCCGCCAGTAAGAAACCGTCCAGTGGTTTATTCATCATCAAACGGTAGCACCACCAAATAAAAGAACGAGAAAAAAAAAAACACGACCAAAGATTAATTTTTTTAAGTTACATTATATTTTTTATGACGATGACCGATAACGAAAAAACCCCCAGGTCCGACTATCGACAGTAATCACCGAGGACGACAACGGTAAAAGCAGCAAAAAATGGGCCCTGCCGGGTGACGATTACGGCAATGTTTGAAGACCGAATTACAACGATTTGGCGAGGAAGAATCCGGAAAAATAAAGGACCGAGAATCGAACCCATACAGCATCGTTTCGGCGGAACAACGACAAACAACAAATTACGACGACTACAACCAAATACAACGACAAAACAAAAAAAAACCGTCAAAAAAGAAACCACCCCCCAACGGTAAAATAGAAAGGAATAGGCGATTAATGGGAGCGGTAACCGAGTCGAATCCGGTATAAACGGAGACGGAGAAGGAAATATATATAGTCGGTGATATTGGCGCGATCGAGTTGATGTTTTTTAAATGCTGATATTGAATAGTAAGTGATGTTGGTGCTCGAAATTTGGTAATTATTGGCAAAAACCAGGATTAATGTAATTCTTGGATTATTAAATCAATCAATTTTTCCCATGTTGTGGGACGTAATGTCATGTCCCCTTTGTCCCTAAGATGTTTTAATTTAAAAATACAAAATTAATATATGGCGTGTTAATGATTGTATACCCCCATATCTCCTACAATATAAAAAAAACGTAAATATCGTCCCCCTTTACAGAATATACATACCGTATCCCCAGTCCCGTTTGTATTTTTTTTTTCGATAAAAAACCAAAAAACAACCATTGAATTTACATTACAACAACAAACAAACCCATTGAAAACTGTAAATGTTTCGATACAAACAACAACCATTGAACTGTAAAATGTTTTTCTATGTGTGAAAAACGATAAAATATTTCCACCTAGTGTTTTTTTTCATTACTATAATATAAATAAATCGGGAAACCGGTTAAATTTCGTAAAAAAAACCCTCCATTCGATACATAGTTTAAAGAAAGATGGAAACGATATTTCTGTTTCCGGTCCTTTTGTTTGTTGTTTTGATGTTTAATATTCACCACTGGAAGGTCCATACGCTTCTAAATGTGTTGTCCCCCTCAACTTGTTTTTCTTTAATATTTACACAATGTCCTCCCCTAATCGTTAACCTAAAATTGCTACTTGGATGATGATTATTGACCGATGACGAACAATAAACAAATACGATAAAAAAAGGATTTATAGAAACGTGGATATATGATAGAAAAAAATTGGATAAATATTAAATGAGGATGAAAAAATTCCATCATTTTCAACAGCAGGTTTGTTTTTTTTTTTTTTTCTTTCCATCCGTGGGGGGGGGGAATATTTTTTAAAAACCATTGGTATATAAACAATAAACCGGATCGCTAAGACTACCACCACCACCCCCTAGAAAACTGAAAATATAAACTCGAATAGAAATATTGTTCCTCACTCGACCGAAAATGCTAACCCAAAGAACTTAAAAAAAAACCACTGCTCCCCCAAGAGATTGGCAAAAGGCCCCACCATTTTTCCCTTTTTATTGTTTTTTTGCTGGCCGTCCGATAATACAATTACGGGATGCGGCCTTCGTTAATTACATGTTTTATCTAACAGTTTTGGGTTGGTTGTTTCCACCAGTTTCTTTCTTCTCGATACTTGGGCTGGCTCCTCGATATGCATTCCGCGCACGTTATAAAAGCGTGTGACCCTCTTGTAAAAGAAACAAGGGGTATAGATAGGGGAAGGACAGAAAAAAAAAAGGAAAGAAAATTGTTTTTACGTGTCCATCTCAGAAGAAAAAAAAGGAAAAAAAAATTTGTTTTACGTGTCCCCATCTCAACATAAACACATCTTGAATGTTGGAATTCGTCAGCGTGGGGATAGTAATAATATAATAAAGGAAGATAAAGAAAAAAAAACTGGGAATGACCCTTGGTCAAGGGGAGTAAAATATAAAAAAACTTAAATATGAGAACCTAGTCCGCTGAAGGGATCAGCCACTGGCCGAAACAGACTTAAAGACGGGTTTTTATACAAAACGATATTTTGTTTTGTACAAATTCCGATTTTTTTTGTCATACGACTGGTTTTTTTTGGCAAGACCGGTAAACCTATTTCGGGATGAAGAAAACTGTTGGGCGCCCTGGTTTTTACCGTTTTTTGCTATTTATGGTTCGGCAGTTGGGCTGATAGGCGAGCGGCAATCCGACGATTCGCGGTAGAAATTACGATGAGGGTAAGTGGGTGACGATGAATGTTTTTTGATGATAATGATTGGTGACTATCCACGAAACATCTCGATGAGATTTTTATAGAAAGTCGTTCCTTTCCCCCGAAAAAATATCACAGAGTAACCATAAGGGCTTATTCCCGGGACAAGGAATCTAGCAGGGATATTTGGTGTGGGAAATCTGGTTTTTTCCCGACGAAATCGCCCGAGAGACCTACGAATTACACTATTTCGGTATCAAAACAACAACAACCAAATCAAAAAACAAAAACGCTACATACGTAAACATCAAGTTGACGAAGAGGACACGCGTCCCCATTTTCGGTTACACACATCGTAGAAAAGAGATAAAACTTGCCGTACGCCTACGGTTATCTTTCCCCATGAAGATGGATGGAGGAAATTACATGTAACGCTTTCTAAACTTCTTGTAGTAACCAACGGTAACTGAGAAGGCGTTCTCCGAATACGAAGAACACGAACCTTTTCGGTGGTCCCAGAAATGCATTTATTGGGCCGGCTAGTGGAATATCGTGGGCCCCTATTTCGCGGTCCTTCTGGTAAAAAACCCTACGGGTGACGGGTCAATGGGAGAATCAACAATTTACCATCGATAACGGGTTTTCTTATACGCAAGAGGGGGTGTACAGCGGCCAAAGACTGGGGGAGTGGGTCCCTCTTCTTTCCTCCAATATAAATGTTTTAGATGAGGAGCCTCTCCCAAAATAAGGGACCTCTCTTATCCCGTCCCCCTCTGTCACTGCCCCATTCCGTTCTTTTCTTCTATCCGTTCTCTCGCTTCTCACTACATGACACTCTTTCATATCCGTTACGGGCCAACGGCAAGGATACGACCTGGGGATTGAAAATCGGTTTTTGATATGGGGCCAATCGGCAACGGAATTACGAATCGATAATGATGTTGGGTATGGAAAAATTATCCCTAACCTAACGAACATGAAAGCGCGAGGAGTGAGAGCGGGAAAAATGGTTTGCCTCTTCATAATTTGTTTTTTTTTTACTGCTACAACTCCGCCAATAACACCGACAATTTCACGCAATAGACCACGGGGCCCCTCGCAACACTTCAGTCGTAAACTACTCCAATCGACGTTTTTGTTAACGGGCAAGCAGTTGTGGAATATCTCCCCACAGTTGGTCGTGGGTCGAATTCAACGTTTTATCCCCAATAGGTTCCAAATGGGAAAAAACCTACCGTATCCCTGTCATCCGTAGTACTGATGATTTATGATTCGTGGAAAGAAATATGTTTTGATGAATGGTTAAATAATATTGTTGATGATAAATATAATTAATGAATTGTTAATACTAACGATGATGGATGACGAATGATGACAAATAATGATGATGACGATGAATGATGTGATGAAATAATAGAATAATATAAATAATAAGGACGATGATGATTGATGATTTGAAGAATAAACTTCGATACGATAATGCAGGGGCCAAAATAAATTCACTTTCCCCTTAGACATGGGTTATCATTGTTGTACATTTCCTCTCTCTGCGAAATACTGTACTGGCGTGCAATACGGTCGGTGGTAATAAAATATTCGTGACAAATAATGGTATCGGAAAAAAACGATTTTAATATAAACCAGGCCTTCTCAACCTATCGGCCGAAACTATTGCAAATTCACGGCTGAAAAAATTCGTTTGTAAAATTTTAGCTATATCCTATTGATGTTGTATATCAACCTTATGACTTTAATATGTATCCCTTTTGTTGGGATACCGTGGGTTTTGGGATCAGGATGTGTTGCTATGTTTTGATATTTTTTTTTTTTCATACGTCGTTTCTGTATAAATATATTTTTCTATTTCCCTGCAATCATGGTGCGTCTATGTTTGTATCAGAAATAATATCCTACCGTGTATTAAGATGTCCAATATAAGCGTGTGGGAGATTTTTTCTCTGTTTTTGTTTGTTTTAATTATCCCGATTTATAAACGAATAATATTTATTAATGACAAATCTAAGCGCATTCCGCGGGAAAATTAATCGTACATTAATCTAGACCAAGGAAAGGCTCCAACCGGATGATCCATTGGCCTCTTATCCCGACTTTGCCTTTTTTTTTTTTTTTACCATCCGTCCAGGATTTAACGATGGCGGGCTAGTCCCCGAAATGTTTTTCATTCGACACGTTTCTTTCCCTGATTTGGGAATGTTCCACGAATAGCATTCCTTTTCCTCCGGCAGGGCGGACGGGACACCGCCACACACAATTTTATCAAGTTTAGCTTCCCTACGACCCAATACATCGACTGAAAGATCAGAAACAATCTTGGATGAAATAAAGTCCCTAGCGATATGGGGGGCCTTTGGTGGACAGAACCCCCCCGTATGGGGAGGGTTTTCCATGATCCTCCCACTGTGGTAAAGCATCGTTTAAAAAACGCCTTGGACCGGGATTTCGTAATCCGCTTGGATGGCTACACTCAGGTACCGTGGCGATCCATCAAACCCAGGATCCATTGCAAATTCCATCAAACTCGATTACACTTTTCACGAAGGAGAAACATTTGGGGCGGCAAAAAGCCTCGGACGAAAAAAGCCCAGAGGGTGGCCTGGCAGCACGTTTTTGAGGTATCGCACGAGAGAGTATCCCCAATAACAAACAGAAAGAAGAAAAAAATTTTGTATATGCTGTGAATTTTCGGACAGCATGAACGTTTAAATAAGAGTTCCTGTCGAGTTTAAATGACAAACACTTTCCGTAACGGAGGAGGAGCTTTCTTCGATGGATTGATGACCTCTTCGTTAGAGTAAAACAAGACGAAAAGGAGCTCTTTGTTTATCATCCGGGTGGAAAATTTTTTTTTTTGACGCGTCCGATATCAATACAAATATACACACAACCACACAATACAAAACCCATAACCATAATATCACTTTGTTCCCTTGGTTTTATACAAATTATTATTGCATATTAGTACGTAGGATTAAAGTTTTTTTTAATCCAAACAAACAAATTTCCATTGTGTCATCATAAAAATTTTATTTAAACAGTTAAAACATATAACAACATGAATAATAAAGAATTGTCCTTTATAAATAATACATCGGAAACCCAAACCGAATTATAAGAAAGAATATTTTTTCTGATTAATTAATTATCCAAGAATAAACCCTTTTTCTTGTTTCTGTTAGGAGAATGGGCTTAGACTAGTTTTATGTTTAATAAAACGCAAAAAATTTCCTTCGTCGTGAGTTATTGGGATCCCTAGTTGTGTTATTTTACATTGTCCCCGCCAATATTAAAAAAAATTTGACATCTTCTCTGATTTTTTTTCTTTTCGTTTTGTTTTTTTTTTTCGTTTTATTGTTGTTTTTAACAGAAGATTATTATTATTTAGTAGTATTATTAATATTTATCTTGTTGTTTTTCTTCATTCGTCGTCCCCCGTCTCCCGGTCCCCGGTCTTTGTAACCATCAAATATTATTTTTTTTTTTCTTTCTCCCATTCTCCTTTCCTCCCTCCTTCTTCCCTCCTCAAAAAAAAAAGGGGGGGAAATTTTTTTTTTTTTTTCCCCGAAAAAAAAAAAAAAAAAAAAAACAAATTTCCCCAAAAAAAAATTTTTTTTTAAAATTTTAAAAAAATTTTCCCCCAAAAAAAAAAAAAAAATTAAAAATTTATTCTGGGGTAAATTTTTTTTTTTTTTAAAAAAAAAAATTTATATATTAATTTTTCCCCCCCAAAAAAAAAATTTTTTTTTTTTAAAAAAAAAAAAAATTTTTAAAAAAAAAAAAAAACAAAAAAACCCCCTTTAAAAAATTACAAGAAAAAAAAAAAAAAAAAAAAAAAAAAAAAAAAAAGTTTTTTAAAAAAAAAAAAAATTTTTTTTTTTTAAAAAAAAAAAAATTTCCCGATTCCCCTTTTTTTTTTTGGGGGGTTTTTTTTTTTTTTTTTTTTTTTTTGGGTTTTTTTTTTTAAAAAATTTTTTTAAAAATTTTTTTTTTTGTTTTTTTTTTTTAAATTTTTTTAGGGGGGGTTTTTTTGGGGGGTTTTTTTGTTTTTTTTAAAAAAAATTTTTTTTTTTTATTTTTTTTTTTTTTTTTTCCTTTTTTTTTCCCCCCTTTTTCCCCCCTTTTTTTTCCCTTTCCCCCCCTTTTTCCTTTTTCCCCCTTTTTTTAAAAAGCCCAAAAAAAATTTTTTTTTTCCCCTTTTTAAAAAATTTCCCAAAAATTTTTTTTTTTTTCCCTTTTTTAAAATTATTTTTTCCAAAATTTTCCTTTTTTTTTCCCCCCCCTTTTTTTTTAAAAAAAAATTTTTTTAAAAAAAAAATTTAAAAAAAAAATTTTTTTTCCTTTTAATTTTTTTTTTTTCCATTTTTTTGTTTTTAAAAAAAAAAAAAAAAAAACTTTTTTTTAAAAAAATTTATTTTGGGGGCCCAAAAAAAAAAAATTTTTTTTTTTTTTTAAAAAAATTTTTGAAAAAAAAACCTTTTTTGGGGGGTTAAAAAAAAAAAAATTTTTTTTTTTTTTGGGAAAAAAATTTAAAAAAAAAAGGGGGGAATTTTTTTTTGGGTTTTTTTTTTAAAAGGGGGTTTGGGGGGGGGGGAAAAAAAAACCCCCTTTTTTTTTTTTTTAAAAATTTTTTTTAAAAACGGGGGGGGGGGGAAATTTTTTCCCTTTTTTTTTTTTTGGGGAAAAAAATTTTTTTTTTTAAATTTTTTTTTAATTTTTTTTAAAAAAATTTTTTTTTTTTTTAAATTAAATTTTTAAAAAAAAAAAAAAATTTTTTTTTTTTTTTTAAAATTTTTTTTTTTTTTTTTTTTTTTTTTTTTTTTTTTATTTTTAAAAATTTTTTTTTTAAATTTAAAAAAATTTAATTTTTAAAAATTTTTAAAAAAAATTTTTTTAAAAAAAAAAAAAAAAAAAAAAAATTTTTTTTTTTTTTTTTTTTTTTCCGGAAACTTTAATTTTTTTTTTTAAATTTTTTTAAAATTTGTAAATTTTTTTTTTTCAAGGGGGAAAAAAATTCCCTTTTTAAAAAATTCCCCCCCCCAACCCAAAAAAAAAGTTCTGAGCCTTTGGAAATTCCCTCTTGTGAATTCCCAGGTTTTTTCTTAAGCCATTTCTTTTGTTTTTTTTTTTTTTCTTCTTTTTTAACGGGAACCCCAAAAATTAAAGGGGGTTCGGTTCCCTCCCCGGGGCGGCCTTTTACGTGTTTCGTTTTTTTTTCCAAGGTTTTTTTTAAAAAATTTTTTTCTTTGGGGAATACCCTTGTTGGGCCTTTTTTTTTCGGCCTAAAAAATTCCGAATTTCCGGGGTAATTTCGGTTTCTTTGGTCTTGGTTTCCCCCCGGTTTACCTTCGTTTCCTTTTTTTTCCGCCAAAGTGAACAATTTTTCCAGGTTCGCACATGAGGGTTTTTGAATCAAAAAACCAAAAACCGAAGGAAAAATTTTTTGAATTTTTTTTTTTTCTTTTCCTTTGCCGGTGGGGGACCCTTCTTTCTTTTGTGGCCTTTTTTTTCGGGACAAAACGGACACCAAAAAAAAAAAAAATTCCAGGGGAAGGGCGGTCGACATGAGGGTTTTGGTTAGGACGCTTAAAAACAAAGCCCAACCGGAAACCCGAGGTTTTCCCGGATAGTTTTTCCGGGTTTATTCGTTCTTTTTTTGGGGGGGGGTTTTTTTTTCCGGTTGGAGGATGGGGACTCTTTGGCCAAAGTTCCCTCTTTTTACGAGGGGAGGATGATTCAAAACAAAAAAAAAAAAAAAACCGTGTAGCCCTCTGCGGAAGGTTTTTACACTTGAACAGTTTTAGCGGGGGTGGGACGCTAACCCACGGATTTATGGATGTTTTCGATATTTTTGTATTTCCCTTATTCCCTCCGTAGGTTTTTTTTTGGGGTCGGGCTCGTTGGTTGGCCCAAGATAACTTCGAAGGAAAGGGGGGCAATTTAACAAACAACAACTCGGGGAAATTTTTTTTAATTTCCGGGAAAATATTGTTCGTTTTGATTAATTATTATCAATCATTTTTTTCCACTCAGCATCCATTGTATTTACCCACGGGGGGGGGACACTCTATTAAAAAAAATTGGACCACAATTAAAAAACTGTTTTTAAACCCACATGTAAAAAAAATTTCTTGCATTTAACGGGGGGGGACTATATAAAACAACTTACCCCAATAGGGATAAAAAATGATCTATAATTTTGGATAGTTATTTTTTTTTAATTAGAACGTTTTTAAAAAAACGGTAAAAAACTATAGGGGCAGCGTTTTTCGTGGAAAGACAACACAAATACGATACACATGTATTGAAACAAAAATTATTAAATCCTTTTTTTTTAGACTGTTTTGGCTTGGTAGGAAAAAATCCATAGGGCCTTTCCCTTCACCCCCCACGTGGCTCTTGTTTTCTTTTTTTTCGGGTCAGTTCTTTCCAAACCCCTTGCTTATGTCGGGGATATATTTTAAAATTTTTTTCCCCCCCACCCCAGGAATCAGGTGGGGGCAATAAACGTGGGAATTTTCCCCCCCCTTTCTTCCCAACCTTTAATATTCACTTTCTTGGGGGCATTTGGATTTTAAAACAAAAACAAAAGGGGATTACGCCCCCCCCCCCACCTCATCGCCCTCTATAACAATTTTTTTCTTAAATCTTATTTTTTAACACCAACAAAGCTTTTTCCCCCCCACATCCAAAAGGAATGGTTTGCTTCCACGGGGACAGGGGGAACCAAAAGATTTTTGCCGGGCCAAAATCCTACCATAAAACATTTCCTTTCGGGGAAAGGTTTTCATTTCTGGGGATGTCTGGGCTTTACGAGGGATTCTCCATTTTTAGGCCGGAAATTGGTTTTCCAGGGGCGTAAAAAAAAGGGGCCACCTGTTTATAAATCAAAAAAAAAAAAAAAAAACCCAGCAGGCAAAAGTTTTCCGAAAACCCTTTTTGGAGGGGTGTGGGGGGTGGGGGAAAGCGTTGTTGCTCAGGTCCAAATTGTTTTTAAAAACGTTTCAGCCACATTATTCAATTTTTTTTTTCTTTTTTGACATGTGGGAAAAGAGGGGTTCGCCCCACGCCACCCACCCTTCTGGTGTTTTATGTGGGTTTGTTTGGTTTGGCTCTTGGGATGCACCGGCTAGCGGGAAAAATGTCTTAAAAAAGGATCAATTGGGCGGAAAAAAAATTTTATAATTTAATTATAGGGAACAGACCCTTAATCCGGAGGAACCAAATATCTGTTTGTTTGGGGCAACATTTTTATGAATAAAACTTAAAAAAAAAAATGGGGATTAAAATATTAACCCAAAAACAATCTTTCAATTTTTAATTTTAAAACCACAAATAATACCATTATCCTCCAAATTAAATTATAACAAGAAAATTAACATCAATTCCTCAATAAATAATAAAAAAAAAAAAACCATTTTATTCCAAATAACTAAAAAAAAAAAATTCGTTTTTGTTGTATCTTAAAATTGAAAATTCAGGGTTTCCTATTTGGGCCATTTTACCGGTCGGGTCGTTTTGGGCCCCAAGTTTCATATAGGTCTAATAATGGTATTTACAATGTTACCGGGGGGGGGACAATAATAATTCCCTCCACTCGTAAATTCTTTCTCTCATTTTATATTTTTACCCTTTTATAAAGGGGGGTTGGGGGGGTGGGGGACCCAAGGGGCATTGGATTTTTAGCATTGGGGGCCCGGGGACTATTGTTTATCCAACGGTCGGGCCGGAATCTTTTTTGGTTTCTCGCGGGTTCAAATATCTCCTCTGTTTCTACAATTTCCTCGGAAAATTCCACCTTTTAAATGGTGGGGAAGTTTCTTCCGGGGGGGGGGACAAAAGGGGGGGAGGGAGGGGAAAAAAAAAAAAAACCGTTTTTTCATTTTACCTTTTTCTTGCAGAAAGAGTCCCCTATTATTGATCTTTGTTCCAAGAAGGTAAAAAAAAGGGGGGTTACAATCCCATTACCGTTCATTGCTCTTTTCTGTTTACCACCAACCCCACTTCTGCTTTCTTAAAACAGTTTCGGGGGTGGTGGGGGGTGGGGGAACTGGGGGGAGGGGGATTTTACAGGTTTGGTTCTCCTCGTCGAATTAATTTTATGTTGAAAAAAATCGTAGGCTCGGGGGAATATCTCGTCCCAAAACACGGGGCCGTTTTCATAAAAATTTTTCCCCCAGGGGGTTCGATTCCCAAAAAAGTTTTACGGGGTTGGGGCCGGCTTTACGGTATAATTCTTATGGGGGGGGGGGGGGGGGGGAACAAAACCAAATTATTCCCAGGCCTTGATGGTCCAGGACCACCACCCCAAATTTCTGGGCCGGATCCCGGCCCAGGTTTGGTTATTTTCATTAGGAAAAATTTAACTTTGGGGCCATTCTCGATAATTTTCCACGGTGGGGGTAATTTGTTGCAAAACCCAAAAAGCCCCTTCTCCGTTAAAACATTGCCTACCGAGGGGTTGTTTTTTGCCGTCGGGGACGGGGTTTCTGGTCCGGCTAAAAAAAAACCACCAATGGGGGTCGGACAAAACTTGGCAAAAAGAAAAGGTGAGGTAGTAAAGGTGTCGAAAAAACGGAGCTTCATCGTCTTTTTAAAGGGGAAAACAGTAAAATCTTAGAGGGATAGTGGGGGTGGACCCAGAAGGGGGGATTTCGTAGGCAGAAATACCACGTCCTTCTGGGGAATTAGGGGTGGGAACGGGGCGTTTTTTCTTATGTTCACCGGGGACCAACCTTTAACCCTTTTAGTAAACGGGGGGTCCCCACAATATATTTCATTTTTTTTTCCAAAAAAAAAAGGTCCTTTCTATCCTATTCAGCATTAATTGAATTTTTTGAATTTTAAAAAAAAAGCCCCAACTTGGATCCCCAACCGTTATGGGGTGGGGGGGGGGGGGGGAGACCCTTCTTAGCTATATAGTATTATTTGGGCCGGGTTTTGAAGTTGGCCCAACCCACGGTTGGTTGCCTGGTTTAAAAATTCGCCCTGGGATTCCATTTTATTGTGGCTTTCTATTTCCACCCGGGGGAGGGGGACATTTAAAAAAAAAAAAAAAAGCGGATTTACTGGGTACCCTTCTCTTATTTTGTATTTTTCTTAATTGAAAAAAAAAACCGGAAAAAAAATCCCAAAAATCAGCTTTTTGGCCACAAGGTTTTTCGGGGGGGACAATGGTTCTCCTAAAGGGATGTCTGGGATCTTTTTTTCCCAGTTATTCACAAGTTCCCACCTGTCATAGGGGGGAAAAAATTCGGGTTGCACAGGGGTCATATTAGTAAGTAATACGGGTTTATCGGTGATTTTTACAGGTGTGGGGGGGAAAAAAAAAAACCGGGGCATTGTTCGCTGATTGGCCGGGAAAAAGTCGGTTATAATGGTTGAATCGTTGTGGGGTTGGTGGTGGTTTGGTGGTGGGTTTGGGGGGGTTTAATTTTCCTTGGGGGCAACCCGGGCCCCCCCCCCCACCATTTACACCAAGGGGGGGGGCTTGGTTGTTTTGGCTGTGCTGTTGCTGTTTTTCTTGGGGGTTTTGGATTGGTTTTTGGTTGGGGGGCCGAAATTGACGTTGGAATTGGGACGTTATTAGTGTAGCCGAATTTTTCCATATTCTTCCTTAACCCAATAGGGGGGCCGATATTGTAAAAAGAATATGGCCCCAATGGGTTTTTTCTGGTTCTGGGGGAATTTGTAAAATCTTGTTTGTGTCGAAAATGGGTAAATCCCCTTTTTGTTTAAAAGCGTAAAAAACTCTTTTTTCAAATATTAAAAACTTTTTAAAAATAATATTAAAAATGTTTTTGGTCGTTTTTTTTCCTTTCAAATATATTTCCAAATTTTTTTTTTCCCAGTATACCCATTTAAAAAAAAACAACCACCTTCTCCATAAAAGGGGGGGGCCCGGTATTTTAAAATGTTTCGGGGAGTCGGGTTAGGGATTTTCGTTTTGTTCGTCTTCTTCAGTTGTTTATTTTCGGGTCGGTCTTCTTTTCAGTTTTATCTCTTTTCTTGCAATTAAAAAAAGTTTTTTAAAAAAAAACAAATTATTGTAAAGGGTTTATAATGATTTTTATTAATTTTATTATTATCAATTTAATTTTTTTCTTTTTTTTTTTTTATTTATTACCAACTTGACTAATAAAAGGGGGGAAAAATATCCATTTTACTAAATATTAATACCAAATAACCATTTACTCGTGTTGGTGTTTTTTTAAATTTTTAAATGTTCATGTAACATCAAATTCCACTCATCAATCATCATTCAAATCAACTTTAAAAACCAAACACCCACACGGGGACCAAAATCATTTTTTTTTCATAAAAGGCATGTTCAGCGTTTCTTCATTTATTTTCCATTTCATTCAAATTTTCTATCATACTCATCGATTTGTTTCATTTTCATTTCATCATTTCTCATTCGGTCGTCTCGGGGTCAATCCATTTGTCGCTGTTTCCTTTTCCTTGGTATTTTATTTTTTTACTTACTTCAATTTTTTCTATTTTTACATTGCTAAATTTTGTTTACTTTTTGTCCAATGCTTTGTTTGTTTTATTTTGGCTTTTTGTGGTGTTTGCTGTTATTATCAACGATTTTTTTTGTTTTTTTTTCACTTTCGGTTAGTCCGGATATCGTGCTTGGATTTGCTTTTTTCACTTGCTTTTGTTATCGCTTGTGCTTTTCCACTGCTTTGGCAAATAATGCTGTGGGCTGGCCCTCTTCTGTCTACTGCTTTTCTGTTTTACGGGTTTTTCTTTTTGCCTTTGCTGTTTTTTTTCTTTACTTGCTTACTTTTACTTACTTAAACTACTTCTAAAGTAACACTACGTTTAACGAACTTTTTAATATTACTTTTAATTACTTTACTTACTATTTACTACTTACTAATTTGTTGACTTTTACTTTGCTAAAAGCCAGTAATTTATCCCCACTAATTGGATTTTCCACTCTTTAATATTTTTCCTGCGGATTTTCCTTTTTTTCTTTTTGGTTTTTCCTTCCACGGGGACGGGTTAAAACCTTTTTATAATTCCTTCAAAACTTTTTCCTTGCTTTTTTTCTTTTCCCCCCATTATGTTAGCCCCAAAAAAAAAAAAAACATTTTTTTTCATTTTTCCCAGTATTTGTGTTGTACCGCTGGACCCCAACGAATTTCCATATTAATTTCTCCCAAATTTCCTTTCTCTTGCAAAACCTTGTTTGTAAATTCTGTCGTGACAGTTTGGAATTTTTTTTAATTAATCCGTTTTTATTTATTTCATCTGTGGTTGTTTTTTGTTTTTGTTGGTCGTCCCTTTGGTTTTACCTTCGATGGTTATTAAGCAGGGATTTTTTTTTTCCCGGGGCCCGGGAGGTTTCTTTTGTGTTTAATTTAGGGGGCTTCTTTTCTCCTTTTCTCATTTTTTTGCGTCTTTTTAAGGATATTGTTCTTTTCTTTTTGCTTTTTGTTTTCTCCGGTTTCGGAACCAGTTTCTTTTTTCTTTGGGTTCGGATTTTTTACAAGGCTAGGCAACCATGTTGAAATATTGTTCGGGGCCTGTGTCGGGCCCCCCAGGGTTTTTTATTTTCTTCCATAATTTTTTTTCGGTTTTTAGGGGGGGGGGGTGGGGGGGGGGGGGGTGGGGGACACCCCCCACGATTTCGGTAGGCGCTTTATCTCCTCATCTTTTTTCTTTCTTTGTTTTTTCTGGATGGGAATTGATGATTGGATGATTTGTTTTTTGAATGATTCCTTCTTGCTTTGATGGGCGGTCTTTTTCCTTTATCCGGCGTCTATTATAGAGGTTGGGGGGGGCTCCCAAAGTTTAAATATTCAATCTTTATGAGCTTTAAGGGGATTATTGTTTCCAGGTTTTTATCGGAGGGGGACCCAAAAGTCGCCAAAAACGGTGGTTGGCTCTCTCCTCTTTTTTTTCGGGATGATCGTTTAAATCAGAAAGGAACTTTTTCCTTTTGGTCGCCTGACCCATGTTATTTTTATCTCTTTCCGTGTTTTTTTTCCACCACTCCCGGCCAATGCGATTCCCGTTCCGGCCGGGTCGTTGCGAGGGGTTTCCGGTTTTTCTTCTTTTCTGGACTAGAATTGGGCCTTAATTCCCATCAAACCCAGGAATTATCTTTTCCGCGGCGGGGTGAAAATAAATTTTCTTATTTTAACACCAAATTTTCTTCTTTCTTTCTTAAACGTGGTAACGGTGGTTTTTCTTCTGGCGGGGGCGGCTTGTGGTGTTCCACAAACCTATCTCCTCTTCCTTACACGGACGTTTTGGTTGTTTTTTTTGTTTTTCCTTCTCTTTCTTTAAACCACGGGAACCACTATCGTCCGTCCGAAGGGTTTTCCTTTTTTCGGTTGGGGGGGAGGTCTCTTTTTTTGAAAAAAAACGGTGTCCTTTTCTGTTTTATCCGGGGGTTCCTTAATTTACTTCCACGGGGTAAATTCTAGGGGGGGGGGGGGGGGGGGGGTTGGGAACCCGTCGCCGTTTATACTCTCGAATCCTTTCCATACCGGGGACGGCGCTTTTTCGGCAGGATCCCTTACCGTAAATCTTTTTTCTTTCTTGTTCGTCTTCTCACGGCGGGCGGGTCCTCTTGAACCTTTTTCCTTTCGCGGGGGGGGAATTTCTTCGCGATTCTAGGGAAACTTCGAATTCGTCTCTGTAAGGTATCGGTTTTTTATCAAACTTTTTCCCCGGGGGTCGTTATTTTTTTGGTGGGGTTAATGCCGGGGGTTCGTTTTCCCACCCAAAGAGCTGTTTTTCCCCGTTGTGGGGCAGCTTTTCGTTCAATCTCTGGTTTTCTTTGGTTTCCGGGGAAAAAAAAAAAAAAACAAAAATCTCACCGAATCCGTTCTTCTTCTTTTTCTTTTTTCCTGGAATATTCATCTCTTTTCTTTCTTCTTCTTATTCTTCTTTGGGAAAACAAAAACTTCTTTTCCCTCCTCGGGGTGTCTTCTTTTTTCTGGGGGGGGGGGGGGGGGGGGGAAACCCCTTTTTCGTCTTGGGTTTCTGTTTTTTCGCGCTCCCCCTATAACGGAATTATTAAGAATACTTCTATTTTTTTTTTTCCCAAAAAAACGGGTTTTCCATTAATATTCGTGTTTTCTCCCGTTACCGTAAAAAACGGGGTGGACCTCTAACTTTTTCCAAATCTCGCTTTTCCAAATATTAGTCCAATCGTGTGGGAGATTACCGTTTCGATTCGTGTGGTTGGGAGCGCTCGATTTTTCCTTTTTTTACCTACAAGGGGCTTTCGTCCACCTTCGGCTGATTTCCTCCCTCTTTGGGTTTGGTCGGTGATTTTTCTTTTTGGGCCGGACGGTTTTCGGGGTCGGCCCCGTTCAGACTTTGTGGTTTTTATTTTTCCTTTCGGTTCCTCCCCCTTTTCTTTTCTTCTTTTTTTGGGGGGGCGGCGTTCGTGTTTTTTCCAGTTTTTAATCGAAATGTCTGGGGGGGTGCCGTGACAGGGTCGACACAAAACAAAAATCTTTCTCATCTTCTTCTCTTTCCTCTAGGGTGTCACTTTTTTTTGGTTTTAATCGGAAATTTTTCTGTCCGGTACGGGTCGGGGGAACCGTGATTTTCGTTCTTTCCTTTCTTTTCCTTCTCCTTGTTCCCTCCCCCCCCAACTGTGTTTGGTGTTTTGTTTGTTTTCGTTGGGGTGGCCAAAAGAAGGCCAAAAAACGGGGACTGATATTTCGTAATTTCGCAGGAAATTTGTAGTAGGTTTGGTCCTTGCTTCCTTTGGGGGGGGGGGGGACATCATCCCAATTTCGGGTCGGGGGGGTCGGTCGTCATTACCACCAGAAAACAACGGGTATGAAAAACGGGAAGGTTTTTCGGGAAATGGGGTGGCATTTTTTACTAATGTTCCGTTCGAATTAAATTCGACAACTTATAGTTTCGGTTCGTTAATCCATTTTCAAGGCCGATGCTTTGTTTTTAAGGGGAACTCTTTCCTTGGTCTTTTGGGGCATTTGATGTTTGTAATTTGGTTGGATTTCCTTTAACCCCTATTCTTTGGACAATTAACTTCTTTTACTAAATCTTATATTGTTCCCGTCATTCATCAAAGGCGTTTTTGGATCTTTAAGGGGGGGGAAGTGCTTTTGTTTTACATTTACCCCCCCCCACGTTTTCGTCCAAATCATTTCAAATCTTTCAATTTCTTTCATGTTCTTCTTTTCAATTACATTCATTCATTCATCAACAACAGGCCAAGCAAGCAGCCAGGCAGTTAGTTCAGTTAAAAAGTTAAAAACATTGCTTCTTAAAACGGGGGGGGGGGACCTACTTTCTTACTATGGTTACCACTGTCATTTGTTCATTTCCAGGGCATTCTTCCATTTCATCATTGCCCCAACCCAATTTCAATTCAATCATCAAAAAAAACAAAAAAAAACCAGCCAAGGCAAGCAAAAAAAAACAGGAAAAACTTTGCTCTTAAAAAACGGGGGGGAACGGTTTTTACTTTTTTTTACTTATTTTAACACTGGTCCGGTCATTCAGGGCCACCGGATATCCTTTTTTTGGGGGGGGGGGGGGGGGGGACGTTTTGCTCCTTTTGGTTGATTAAACGGGGCTTCTTGTACCGGCCGGCGAAGACGGACTTTGGGTTTCCGTCTCTCATTTCTTCTTCGTTTACTGGGGACTTTCAGGAAAAAAAAAAAAACAAACAATTTTCCAAAAGGGGGGACGTCGACGATGGCTGTTTCGGAGTCAGGCATGGGATCTCTATTTTAAATTTTGTTTCATTTGTTTTTCATATTTTTCGTTAAAAGGGGGAGGGAATAAAATTGGTTTCCCCCACCGTGGGTTTGTGTATTGAACCAATTACGATCGATCGGTCGATTGGACTTTGTTTTTCGGACTAGAGTATTTTTTGCTTGCCCAAAAAAAATTGCTTGCCCGCAGTGGATTGGGAGGATTGTTTTGGGAATCGGGATGAGGTATGTTAAAATTGGTAACTGTTGTTTAAATGGGTTGGATTAAAAGCGGGGAAAATGGTGGGGGGTAACTGTTGCTTTTCTTTGCTGCTCTTGAAAATTCCTTTTTTTCGGTTTTTTGGCTTCTTTCGTTATTTTTTACCTTTCTTGTGTTTCTTTGCTGCTTGCTGTTGGGCCTGCTTGCTGGGGACGGGATTTGGATGGGTAGTTCTATCTTGTTTTATTCCTTATTAAGTGGACTTAAGCCGTTCTTTTCGTTATGGGCCTCATTTGGGATCGTTACTGGTAGAGCTGTCGGACGGTTGGTGGGTGAATTTTGATGTCCTGTGATTACGGGGGGGGGGGGGGGGACTGTGTCTGAGGGGAGGAAAATTATTTTTAACGGTTGCTTGCTGCTTTTTGCTGATTGGGTGGTTGGGGGTGGTGGTGTTTGATAATAATTCTGGTGGGCCGGGCCCCGGGGAACTTTATTGGGTTTGGGTTAAATTTTTGGGTTTAAGGGGTTGTTTCTGGTGTTGAGATGGATGATTGATTGGGATGATGGAATTTTTTTGTGAAGGAAAAGGAGGATAGATACGGAGGGATGGAAGATCTCGGTTGGTATTTCTGATTTTAATTATAAATTTTTTAGGGGGCCGTGGGTCATATTTTTCCAACTTTTAATCCGTTTTTCGGAATTAATTGTATTATATACAACATTTTTTCCTTCTGGGGGAACTGTCTAGTTTTGCGATGTAAAGGATTTTCCCGGATTTTTCGAGACGGGAAAATATACTATAATCGTCTTCAGTTCGTGTTTCCGTGTTTATTTTTTTACTGCTGGGGTGTGGGGAGTTATTTTGGATTTTTTTTTAAACCGGGGGGCGTTGGGGAAAAAAAAGGGGGCGGTTGTTCGGGATGGATGACGGGATGGGATGTTTTTTGCTGTTGTTTGTTGGGTTGTTGTTGTGTCTTGTTGTATTTTGGATAGGCAATTTGCCATATACTGAGAAGAATTTGGGAAAAAAATTCTTGATTTACACTTTTTGGGGTTCTTTTTGCACTAAATTTATCCCCCTTCAATTGGTAATTTCTTGTCGGGTTGTTTTACCTCACCCAGTAAAAAAAAACATTCAATCATTAATCATTATTTCACCCATTAGTGTATTATTAATTATTTATTTTTTTACCAATTTATCATTGGTGTGTTATTATTTAAAATTCAAATTCATTTTCATTGGTTTCATTATTGTTCGTTGGGTTCGTGAGCAAAAAAAAAAACATCCAAATTTTTTTTTTTTCATCAATCATCAAAATCCATTTCAATTTTTCCCATTTCAAACCCACCAACCACCATTTTCCAATGCTTACGGAAACCGGAACGGGATGATAAAACGGAACGACCCCAGTATGTTTTTTCTTGTTTCATGTTTTTTGTGATGGGGGGGTCCCTAACAAACAAAAAAAAAAAAAAAATCGGGACCGCCTTTTATTAAACTCGGTAGTGGGGGAAAACAATTTCATAGTCTCCTTTATTAAATTTTCTATTTTAATTATTGGGGATTTTACTTTTGTACGTTAACTTCCACTAAACACCAACACGGGGAAAGGGTAAGGTGGTTCGTGGTCAGTTTGATTACACCCTTAGAAAAAAAAAAAACAAAAAATTAAAAAAAAAAACGTAACCTCAGTTAAAAATCGATGGTTTTTGGGGAGGGCGTGTTGTTACTATACGTCGTGGGTGCAGAAATTGCAAGGGAAACAATATTTTTTTTTCTATGGTAAACATTTTTGAGGTCCTGGGCTGTTCTCTTATCTTCCTCGTTTTTTGTTGGGGATGATCCCCCCCCATCCAGGAAAAAAATTATTCGGTTGGGGGGACCAAAACGTTCGTGTTTAAATATTTTTTTAGCTTATATATTCCTTACAGGGTGTTTTTTGGCCCGGGGTTTTTTTCCCCCCTTTTTTTGGGTTTTTTTTTGTTTTTTGTAATTTCCAAACCCGGGGTTTTTTTTTTTTTCCCTTTTTTTTTTTTATAAATTTTCTTTTTTTTTTTTTTTGTTTTTTTCCATTTTTCATTTTTTTTCTTTTTTCCCTTAAATTTAAAAATTTTTTTATTTCCCCCCCTTTTTTAAAATTTTTAAAATTTTTCCCGGTTTTTTTTTCCCACAAATTTTTTTTTTTTTTTTAATTTTTTTTTAATTTTTTCCCCCCCCCAAATCCTTTTAAAAACCGGGGGAAAAAAAAATTTTTTTTTTTTTTTTTTTTAAAAAAGGGGGCCCCCAAAAAAAATTTTTTCCTTTTTAAACCCCTTAAAACAAAAGGGTTTTTTTTTTTTTTTTGGGGTTTCCCCTGCGAAATTTAAAAACCCCGGGGGGGGTTTTTCTTTTTTCCCCTTTTTTTTAAAAAAAAAAAAAACCCCCCCCTTTGGGTTTTGGGAAACCCCCTTTTTTTAATTTTTTTTTTGGAAAAAAACCCCCCAATTTTTTTAGGAAAATTTTTTTTTTTTTTTTTTTCCCTTTTTTTTACCCACAAGGAAAAAATTTTTTTTTCCCCCGGGGTTGGTTTTTTTTTTAGTTAATTTTTTTTTTTTTGCCCCTTTTTTCCCAAAAAATTTTTTATTAAAAACCCCCTTTTTTTAAACCTTAAAAAAGGGGGTTTTTCCCCCCCCTTTCTTCCCCCTTTTTTTTTGGGAAAATTTTTTTTTAAAAATTTCCCCCCCCCCCTTTTTTGAAAGTTTTTTTTTTTAAAAAAACCCCCTTTTTTTTTTTTTTTTTTTTTTGGGGGTTTTTTTTTTTTTCCCCGGGGAAAGGGTTCCCAAATTTTTTTTTTAAAAAGGTTTAAAAAAGGGGGGTTTTTTTTTTTCTTAAATTTCCTTTTATTTTTTTTTTTTTCCCCCCCGGGCGTTTTTTTAAAAAACCCCCTTTTTTTTTCCCCTTTCCAAATTTTTTTTTGGGGGGGGGGGGGAAAAATTTTTGGGAAAAAATTTAAAAAAAAATTTTTTTTTTCCCCGGGATTTTTCCCCCCTTTTTTTCTTTCCCGGGCCCCCCCTTCCCCCCGGGGAAAGCCCATTTTTCCCCCCCTTGGGGGAAAAAAGGGGGTATTTTTTTTTTTTTTTATCGACGAAATATTTACTGAGATAGTTACCCGAGGATAGTAACGAACTCTAAAACCAGCAATTGAAATTCGCTTAAACTCTTCTATTGCGGAGTGCTGTTAGTTTGCACCTCTTGAAATGTTTGTCACCCTCGAGAATATCGTCATCGATGCTGGCTTTATGAAAAATCCCGGCTTTTTTTTTTGTGGACTCTTTAAATTTTTGGCGAAATTCTTCTTCGGACACCCAAAGGTTATTGTATGCAGAATTTTAGAAGTGTCAGACTCACCGCCGCCGCTTCGTGATCAGTTTATCCTTACTTTCTCATATGTGTGATTTTTCTATAGCCGTTATTAAGTTTTTGAAGAAATCGGCTTTATCGTCCATGTCCACTTGCATAGTTACGATGCGCTAAGAGACCGGTGAAAGCATAAAAGGTTATCATCAGAATGGTTCCCTGGTGCCATTTCGTGACATCTGTCCACTCGCGCTTCCTCCCGAGATCTGTCCGATTCTTTGTCGCACCCTGTCGACTAGAAGTTTCTCCTGTTGCAATGCGATGCATTCGCAAACCGTGATCGCACCCAACCCTGTCGCTGACAATATCTTTCCCCAGGCGAGTTGCTTTCCCTGCGAGATACCAGCAGGACCCACCGCATATCGGGCGGAAAGGAACGATGGCCCCCGTGCATTGACCGAAACATTCCCTAACGTTGTAAATGGGGCTGTCCGTTCTTACAGAAAGACCAGAAATCGGTTCCGCCGTCGTAAAAAAACAAACGGATGAACATCCTGCAGCTGTGATGGGGTTTTCTCATCGTGAAGTCTATGTTGTCGTCAAAATATTTTTTACAATTGTATTCTGTTTGCTGTTTCATCTAATGTGTTCTGTTGCTGCTGCTCTTCTGCTCTTCCTCTTGCTCTTGTTGTTCCTGCTGATATTTCTTCTTACCTAGAAGCTAATATAAAAGGTTTTTGTGATTACGAATGAGTTTTGAGCGCAGACGAAATAAAAACGATGAGATAGGTTTTTTTCCTCTCCATGTTGAGTGAATATGTGGGGATAACAAAAAATTCGAATAAGAGTTTTAAAAAGTAGTCACTGCATATATCTCGAAGAGCAATTTATGATTCGTCTTCACATCGAGGATGAACCTCTCCGTATCTCCATATACTCCTCCTTTTATTCGATACTCGAGCGTCGTATCGGTTTTCTGGAATGGTTTGATGTCGATAATGATGAGGACGACGCCCGATGACGACGACGATGATGATGATGATGATAGCGGCGGTGGTGGTGGTGGCGGTTGTAATGAAGTTTCGGTGCCAGAGTGGTATGTATCGCATACTGTCGGTAGGAACCGTATTTTTTACATTTAGAATGTGGCCTCTTATTACCGACACAAAGAGATCTTTTACGAAGTGTGAGATATGTATCTGCATAAAAGGTTCGGGGTGAGGACTCAATCCTCTCTCCA
>NW_023660830.1:0-7500 GCF_015228065.2 Penaeus monodon
TTTTTTTGGTACAAAATCATAGAAAATTTGACGATTTTTTGCTGTTGACCGTGTTTCATTATGTTATCATTTTCTTTTTATCATCATTTTTGTTACTGTCACTAGTTTGTTTTTTGTTACTATTACTATTGTTATTGATTTTTTATTATCAATATTATTATCATTACTCTCCTCCCTTAGTCTGTCCAAGTGAAACACCTTAGGGTGGCCACTGGAGGGACGGGGAGTTTTGAAGTGGACCCGCAGGGTAGCCACAAGCAGCCTATGGTCGGTGCCACAGAACTCAGCACTCCGGTAAAACCCTGCAGTTCTGGAGGATCCTCCATCGCGTGCTGACAAGAATGTGGTCGATCCCCTTTGGGCCACTGTACCCGTATCGCTGTACCAAGTCCAGCGATGCGAGTTGGAGCGCTGGTACCAGGAGCCAGAGATCCTCATTTTCTGGGACCTACCCAAAGTCCCGGAGAAGGAGGCTATTCACGCTGCTCGGATCAGCCTCCCGAGCCATGGGGGCCGACAGACATCTCGTAGCCAGCTCGGTCACAGCGGATACCGCGTTGAAGTCACCCAGAACAATGCAAATGTCTCGCCGGGGGCAATCGTCTGCCACAGATGCGAGTTTGGCGTAGAACGCCTCTTTCACATCGGTTTTATGTACATCGGTAGGAGCGTATACAGCAATAAGAGACATGAAGCCAAAAGCATGTTTCAGTCTCAATGCCATGATACGCTCATCAACCGGTGTCACCTCGACTACCGCAGGCTGAAGTCGACTGGAGATGGCTATGGCTACACCCTGGAGGTGGTGACCATCGCTACGGCCCGACCAGTAGTAGGTGTAACCACCACACTGATCGTGCCGCTACGGGTCTTCTCACCTCTGAGAGGGCAGCCACCTCAACTCCCAGTCGCTTCAATTCCGCGATAGCAGAGGTAACCGCTCATCCTGCTGCAAGGACCAGATGTTCCAAGCACCTACCCGGAAAGCATGCCTGAGATTAAGCTCGGGTGGTCACTCCGGGTGCACGCCACCTCTGCCGCCCCCACCAACACAGCCCCAGATAAAGGGGGTCGGCAGGCTGTGGGACCGCCTATCCACCTGTGGGGTTCCCGAGGGCTTTCCCCCACAAGCTTCATGGTGGGTTGGCGCCCGCCGGGGCGCAGGCGGGACGAGTAACTCTCGCTCCAATCCTGCACCCGACATTTGCCTCCCAGCGGGACCCACAGCCCGCCTTAAATTGCTGGGTGGGAGGGACAACACCCTCCCCCAGCATTTCCATTTTTCCAAGACGTTGCCAGAGGGTCATTCTGGGGACCACTCTCCTCCCTCCCTCATTACCCTCCTCCTCCTCCTCCTCCTCCTCCTCCTTCTCCTCCTCCCCCTCCTCCTTCTCCTCCTCCTCCTCCTTCCCCCCCTCATCCTCACCCTCTCAGCCCCGCCTTGGGCCCCTCCACGCTGACGAGGTGATTATTAAACCGCCGCCGCGACCCCTGAGTGTGTGAAGGAAGGGCGGGTGAGGGGGGAGGGGAGAAGGTGGCTAAGGAAAAGGGAGAAGGGATGGAGGAATGAAAGAGGAAATGGGGAAAGGGAGGACGGTAAGGCTCAGTGTGTGTTTAGCGAAGATGGGGAGAGGAAAAGGTCAGAAGGGTAAAGAAGAGGAGTAAGGAGGGAGGAAAAGGGGAGGAAGGGGACCGAGGGGACGGTAAAAGGGGGAGGTAAAGTAGGGAGGGTGGAAGGGGGCAGAGGGAGAAATTGAATAGAAATTGAGGATGTGAACTGACCCGAAATGACGATTTCAATAATGTTTACTTAATGCCATACGAAAACGGGTACATTTCTTTTCCAAATGCTGCTCAGGGGAACACGAAAAACACTTTTTTATTGTTCTCCCATTGTTCCACATGAATATACGCTCACTCTGGAATAGGAATCATACTGGGCTGGCAATAGTTTTGTAATGCTATGCATAATCACAGAAAATTACATTTATTTTATCAATTTGCAAATGTAGTTTGTCATCGTTATTCCATTTTTCTTATCCTTTCCATTACTTCCATCGAAATCTCTGGCTGCAAAGCGCCAACAGCAGCAAGAATCAATTTTGTAACAGTATAATAGGGTTCGAGGAAATATTTTCTTAAGAGGCAAGCTTTATCACGCCAGCTTCGAGCCGCGACACAACGGGCCGAGCAGACACAACCGTCTTGAGATTGATGTCATAATCTTTCTTAAGAAGACCGGGCAAGCGAGCATACACCACGTACTCCATCTCTGTGGCCTGCGAGGACCTCCTCCGTCAGGAAGGGCAGAGAGGGACAGCAAGGCAGTGCATCATATGGACTGTCAAAGCGACATCGCCAAGGTCTCCCGCCGCCATACTCACTCCGAAAGGCAGCCCGCCGGCTCCTCCCACCATATTTTGCACCAGAGCCCGCGGAAGTCTGCGAAGATCGTCGTAAGTGCATCAATTTGACATCAATGGGCCAGTGATCAAATATCGTGGCCTCTCGCTACACTGTCCACACCGCGGAAGCAATACTACTCGAACCTCGGTGTCTTCCATATTAGATGTCACTGACTATTTGCGAACTTTAAAAAGCCATGGCTTGGAAAACAGCACAAGCAAGTTGTACAAGATCTTCACAAAACATTTCTCCCTGCATGTCCTCCCTTGACCTCCGTAATCCAACGCGATCGTCACCCGCCATTAAACTCGGCCGCAGCGAGATAGCATAAACCATTAAGCAACGGACTTGTTGACTCGAGTATTCTCTGTGGATTATTGCCCTTCTGATGCTCCATGAGCCTCTCCCCTCTCTCGGCCCTTCAGGGGATTCAGGGCGATGAATCCGAGACCCGAGTCACTTAGGAGTAATTGTGATCGTAATAGACCAGTATAGTAAACTGATGAATTAACCGACCGCGAAGTCACTCTGGGGAGATGCCGGTTTTTCTGGGGGCTTAATTCGGAGGCTTTTTAAGTTTCCTTTTAACTGTTGAGATTATTTTTTTTTATTTCTATTTGTGAAACATTGTGTTAATCATATACCCGCACACTTTAAGATAAAGGACCGATGCAAATCCCCAAAGCAAAAAAAAGGAGCACTGCATTGCAACACGTCCATCTTGACTTAACCTAATGGCCGTAACCGCTGTCCGTCCATTATTGATCATTATTCATCACCATTCTTTGCTGTCATGCGAAGTCCGATATCTCTCGGTTGTGGCAGGACCATACCAGCCCCATCTGCCGTGCGCTCGGCCGTTCAGTGACGATATTTTACCAGCACTGTTATTGTGATGGTAAATTGTCTCCAGACGAATGGGACAGCTTATGTGAGAATTGCATTTCCTGTGGCTGCATAAATGGGTGGTGGGGATTATGGGTTGCAGTGGCCGGGTTTATTCTACCCGGACTCTTACTACAGATGATGCATGCAACTGAGGGGGGGGGGAGAGGGAGAAGCTGCAATTCTATCTGTTAGCTTGTTTCTGTGACTTACTAAATACTCACATGGATGCTCCACAACAGCACTCTTTTTCTTCTTTTTGCATCCACACACATCCATCAGCGCCCACTTACATCGAAACTCTTCCCCACCACAACCCCCCTCTTTGCCCACTGCCTCCATAGTCAAACCGCTGTCATCTCCTAACTCTGCACCTGCATGCACGCACGCGTCTCCCTCATAAACAAGGGGCGTCGCATACCCCCCCCCCCACTCCCCACCCCTCCCCCGCGGTCGTGACGAATAACACCCTTCTTCAGGCTGTGACGAACAGACTTGTTTGTGAGAAGGAGATGGGCGTCGTGAGAAGAAGGGAATCCTCTCCCTTACGACGCCCATCATCTCGCAAATAAGTCTGTTCTTTGTCAGACAGTTATGCGGTTCTCTCCTCCATCGGGAACACATGCTGCCTCTCCTCGCATGCAACATTCGGGTCTCCACATTCACAAAGCATGATACTCATTCACTGCCTCTGTCGCACAGCCACTCAGCAAACATTTGCAAATTTCCCACAAACATGTGATCTCATGCTTTACATACCTAACACATACATTCCTCCTTTTCTCCATTAATACATATATATATATATAATATATATATATATATATATATATATCATATAATAATATATATATATATATAAATCATTTACATCGTGATTATATATATATATCGTGATATATTATATATATATATATATATAATATAATAATATATATATATATATATATATATATATATTGCCTATTTAGCCACTGGGTGGGCAAGCCAGCCCAAGACAGTGCTGGTCCCAAGCCCGGATAAGTAGAGAGAATGATTACCTAAAAGGTAACACCGGCACTCTCCGTGGAAAGGAACTGGGGATCCTACCACGTACTCACTCCAAGAGCATCACAACATGAAAACTACAATTAAGTATCATGTTGTGACCACGGCGGCTCAGACATGAACCTACCGTTAAAAGAAGAAGAATATATATATATATATATATATATATATATATATATATATATATATATATATATATATATATATATATATACATGACAAATGATTACGGTTAGTTTTACTGTATATTGTAATATGTACACGCACCCCCTCACACAGAAATACATGCACCCACCCACCCCCACATACTCATACAAATCCTTCCCACACACACACACATCCCCACACACACACACGCCATGAAACACGCACATGCCACACACATGCATTCGCCCACACACACATGACCCCCCCCCCAAACACACATGCACCCCCACACGCACATGAACTGCCCCACACACATATTCACCACCTCACACACACATGCACTCTCTCTCTCTACACACACACACACACACACACACACACACACACACACACACACACACACACACACACACACACACACACACACACACATATGAAATCCCCTAAACACACACACACACATCTGCCCCCCCCACACGCATATGAACCCCCTACACATACACACACACACACACACACATGATCCCCCCGCCCCACACACATGCACCCCCCCCTCCCGCCACTGCGATCGGTAAACAGAAGGTGCTGAACGTCGGTGAAGTCTCTGCACTTTTACATCGATAAACAAACTTTTTTTTGTTTATGAGGCGTTGTTAGCGTCCGTCATCACCGCCTCTGTAAATGTTTTGGTAGATGATCATTAGGAAAACGATAGGGTGTTAATTAAGTGAGTGTCGGAAATGAGAAAGTAATTAGAATTAGCTGTCACGTGATTAGAATTTAATCGTAGTGTGTGTGTGTGTGTGTGTTGGTGTTTGTTTGTGTGTGTGTGTGTGTGTGTGTGTGTGCGTGTGAGTGTGTGTGTGTGTCTGTTTGTGTGTGTGTGTGTGTGTGTGTGTGTGAGTGTGTGCGTGTGTGCGTGTGGATGTGTGGATGTTGTGTGTGGAGAAAGCACTGGCCGGGAAGAGTGACGACAGCGGACAAGTGTTGGGGCGAGGATAAAGTATATGAAAGAACTGAAATGGGGAGTTTAAGACGGGAACGTCTGGAAGAAAGGAAAGGATAGAAGAGAATAGGAAATAGGATAGCATAGGAAAGAATAGGAAAAGGAAAGGAATAGGAAAGAATAGAATAGAAAAGGATAGAAGAGGATAGAAAAGGACACCGAGGAATGTGTTGGAATAAGTGGAGTTGTCTTCAGAAGTGGCACAGTGGGAAAAAAAAAAAAAAGTTTATTCTAATATGTGAAAACTACCATGGTAAGCAAAAAGTTCCGTTGATGGGCGAGTTCTCGAGGGGAGAGAGAGGGAAAGGAAAGTGCCACGCTGGAGAGGGAGAGAGAAGGCTCCGTTAGTGCCAACCAGTTACTGACAACCATAAACGATCACCCCCTTTTTGAATGCGATATCCTGATCAAAAATTTAGCCTGGAGGGTCAAGAGTGTAGGTCTGGCTTCATATTTCACCATCAGCAATCAGTGCACGCCGCCCGCACGCCCGCCCCGAGCCTCCGCCGCCCCTCACCCGCGCCACAGGGGGGCGGGGGTGAGGGAGTTGGTGCGTGTGACTTATGGACGAGGAAGCGGCGGTTCGGGGAAGGCCGCGAAACGAAGGGAAAGGAGGAACAACGAACTCACATTAAAGAAATTACTCATCTTCGTTTCGTTTTAATTTGTTGCGATTTCTCTTTCGGAAATTAACTGAAATTATCTGATCGAAAAGACAAATCGAAGCGTGACCGAGAACAGATGATGGCTTTTATATAGTAACAAATAGCTTCATCCCGAGTGCAGCGTGTGTGAAATAAAATACTTTATCTGGAAATTATACTAACACTACACGAAAAATAAGTTTTCATCTATAAAATACTATAATTTAGGAAACCTGTATAAATATTATGTTAACACTGCGTTGTAAGATAATCGTTTCCGAAAAATAAAACGAACCATTGATCGATGCTTACTTTATCAATTTGATATAAACAAATAAATAAAAAAAATATGTAAGGAACTTAATAAGCAGCTATTAGACGAAAGTTGATAAAAAAACATGTAAATGTCTTCATCGCGGTGGTCGCCTCCTCGATTAGTAAAAGCTGATGAGACGCGTGAGCCGCCTTTCACGACAGCGGGGGGGGGGGGGGGGGGGCAGACAAACACAAAAATGCGATCGAGTCCAGGGGAAATGTGCATTTAGATAGATGTGGGTTGAAGAAAAGGTAAATAGGAATGTGTTTGGGTGGGTGTAGGCATTTGTGCACGTTGTCACACATGTAACCTCATTTACATAGACACACACATTTACATTCTATACAGATACAGTGCTTACTGTGTCCATACATCTATCTATTTCTCTTTATGTATATGTATATTTATCCGTCTGTCCATTGACCTATATGTGTATTTGTGCATGGATATACACTAAAGATGAACAAATATATAGCCCCCTCATCGCCATTCAGCAAGAGGCCTCCGTGTGCGAGGCCAAGCACGGCCAGCGGAGGAGTCGCGGCCAGGCTGGCGTCCCGACGACACATTAGGAGCGGATTACAAGGAGAACGCTCGCCAGCGCCCGCCACGCCCACACTCCACATAAATCTCTGCTGGGAGGGGGGGGGGAGGGGATCGGGACAGATCCTCGGAGCTCACATCTCGCTCCTATTGATCCCACGTGTCACTCTCCGCTGCTTGCTCTCTTATCACTCATCGACACTCGGCGCACATTAACGGACACCTTGTAGCCGCAGCGCTGACAACGAGGGAAGGTAAATACGGACGGGAAAGAATACATGGTAACTGCAGAGGCACCCATAAAGCGGTGGCGCAGGCCCGGTTCCTATTTACGGGCGTTTAACCCACTGAAATATGGAAATGGAGACAAGCCTTCCCGCGGCTCACTTTGATCCCGCTCCCCTGCGACGCTCTCCTAAACCTTGCTTTGGCGCCTTTGTCCACTGCGTTGGCTGGATTTCCCTCCGAAACGGGGCGCCAGGAAAGACCGAGCTAATAAATAACTG
>NW_023660830.1:10000-18566 GCF_015228065.2 Penaeus monodon
CCAAATATCCTCTCAATAATGAATTGAGAGAGGCCGATTTCCTGCAGTGGTTAATATGGCTGTTTAAAAAAATCCATACATACATACACGCACGCACACACACACACACACACACACACACACACACACACACAACACACACACACACATACACCACACACGCACACACACCACACACACACACACACACACACACCACACACACACACACACACACACAACACCCAAACACACACACATATATATTATATATATATATATATATATATATATATATATATATATATATATATATATATATATTAATGTACATTAATACGTGCATATTTGTGTGTTTGTATCGAATGTACAATTGTAAAATATAATTTGGAAAGTACTAAAAATTATCTGCATGTTTCTAAATACTAGATAAAGATAAAGTCTTGCATAATATAGTCATTGTGACAAACGGCATATAGATAACATGACCCGCTTGTAAGGAATCATGAATGCCTGAGACAAATTTACCACCAAGAACCTGCCTTCTGTCACACCTGCCCATCTCCTTGGCGTCCTCCTCTCTTTCCTTCGCTCGCTTCATCGAACCCGCCATGTCCTTTCCATAACTCTGTAGTTCATCATCCGTTCCCGTCACCAGCCTCCCTCCCTCCGTCCCTTATAGACGCATGTAGTAAACGTTGAAAAAAAAAAATCCGAGGATCAGAGTTGGAGTGTGGCCGAACCACCTCCCCTCCCCTGCCGGCCCTCTTCTTCTTTTAACGGTAGGTTCATGTCTGAGCCGCCGGCCCAGTTAGGATCAAATTGTTCTTTTTGTTCACACAGGCGGGTGAAGGCCACGCCCCTTGCGAAATTAATCCAGTTATTTATTAGCTCGGTCTTTCCTGGCGCCCCGTTTCGGAGGGAAATCCAGCCAACGCAGTGGACAAAGGCGGCCAAAGCAAGGTTTAGGAGAGCGTCGCAGGGGGAGCGGGGATCAAAGTGAGCCGCGGGAAGGCTTGTCTCCATTTCCATATTTCAGTGGGTTAAACGCCCGTAAATAGGAACCGGGCCTGCGCCACCGCTTTATGGGTGCCTCTGCAGTTACCATGTATTCTTTCCCGTCCGTATTTACCTTCCCTCGTTGTCAGCGCTGCGGCTACAAGGTGTCCGTTAATGTGCGCCGAGTGTCGATGAGTGATAAGAGAGCAAGCAGCGGAGAGTGACACGTGGGATCAATAGGAGCGAGATGTGAGCTCCGAGGATCTGTCCCGATCCCCTCCCCCCCCCCTCCCCAGCAGAGATTTATGTGGAGGTGGGCGGGGCGGGCGCTGGCGAGCGTCTCCCTTGTAATCCGCTCCTAATGTGTCGTCGGGACGCCAGCCTGGCCGCGACTCCTCCGCTGGCCGTGCTTGGCCTCGCACACGGAGGCCTCTTGCTGAATGGCGATGAGGGGGCTATATATTTGTTCATCTTTAGTGTATATCCATGCACAAATACACATATAGGTCAATGGACAGACGGATAAATATACATATACATAAAGAGAAATAGATAGATGTATGGACACAGTAAGCACTGTATCTGTATAGAATGTAAATGTGTGTGTCTATGTAAATGAGGTTACATGTGTGACAACGTGCACAAATGCCTACACCCACCCAAACACATTCCTATTTACCTTTTCTTCAACCCACATCTATCTAAATGCACATTTCCCCTGGACTCGATCGCATTTTGTGTTTGTCTGCCCCCCCCCCCCCCCCCCCCCCCGCTGTCGTGAAAGGCGGCTCACGCGTCTCATCAGCTTTTACTAATCGAGGAGGCGACCACCGCGATGAAGACATTTACATGTTTTTTTTATCAACTTTCGTCTAATAGCTGCTTATTAAGTTCCTTACATATTTTTTTTATTTATTTGTTTATATCAAATTGATAAAGTAAGCATCGATCAATGGTTCGTTTTATTTTTCGGAAACGATTATCTTACAACGCAGTGTTAACATAATATTTATACAGGTTTCCTAAATTATAGTATTTTATAGATGAAAACTTATTTTTCGTGTAGTGTTAGTATAATTTCCAGATAAGTATTTTATTTCACACACGCTGCACTCGGGATGAAGCTATTTGTTACTATATAAAAGCCATCATCTGTTCTCGGTCACGCTTCGATTTGTCTTTTCGATCAGATAATTTCAGTTAATTTCCGAAAGAGAAATCGCAACAAATTAAAACGAAACGAAGATGAGTAATTTCTTTAATGTGAGTTCGTTGTTCCTCCTTTCCCTTCGTTTCGCGGCCTTCCCCGAACCGCCGCTTCCTCGTCCATAAGTCACACGCACCAACTCCCTCACCCCCGCCCCCCTGTGGCGCGGGTGAGGGGCGGCGGAGGCTCGGGGGCGGGCGTGCGGGCGGGCGTGCACTGATTGCTGATGGTGAAATATGAAGCCCAGACCTACACTCTTGACCCTCCAGGCATAAATTTTGATCAGGATATCGCATTCAAAAAGGGGGTGATCGTTTATGGTTGTCAGTAACTGGTTGGCACTAACGGAGCCTTCTCTCTCCCTCTCCAGCGTGGCACTTTCCCTTTCCCCTCTCTCTCCCCTCGAGAACTCGGCCATCAACGGAACTTTTTGCTTACCATGGTAGTTTTCACATATTAGAATAAACTTTTTTTTTTTTTTCCCACTGTGCCACTTCTGAAGACAACTCCACTTATTCCAACACATTCCTCGGTGTCCTTTTCTATCCTCTTCTATCCTTTTCTATTCTATTCTTTCCTATTCCTTTCCTTTTCCTATTCTTTCCTATGCTATCCTATTTCCTATTCTCTTCTATCCTTTCCTTTCTTCCAGACGTTCCCGTCTTAAACTCCCCATTTCAGTTCTTTCATATACTTTATCCTCGCCCCAACACTTGTCCGCTGTCGTCACTCTTCCCGGCCAGTGCTTTCTCCACACACAACATCCACACATCCACACGCACACACGCACACACTCACACACACACACACACACACACACAAACAGACACACACACACACTCACACGCACACACACAAACACACACACACAAACAAACACCAACAACACACACACACACACACACTACGATTAAATTCTAATCACGTGACAGCTAATTCTAATTACTTTCTCATTTCCGACACTCACTTAATTAACACCCTATCGTTTTCCTAATGATCATCTACCAAAACATTTACAGAGGCGGTGATGACGGACGCTAACAACGCCTCATAAACAAAAAAAAGTTTGTTTATCGATGTAAAAGTGCAGAGCTTCACCGACGTTCAGCCACCTTCTTGTTTACCGATCGCAGGTGGCGGGAGGGGGTGGGGGTGCATGTGTGTGGGGCGGGGGGATCATGTGTGTGTGTGTGTGTGTGTATGTGTAGGGGGTTCATATGCGTGTGGGGGGGGCAGATGTGTGTGTGTGTGTTTAGGGGATTCATATGTGTGTGTGTGTGTGTGTGTGTGTGTGTGTGTGTGTGTGTGTGTGTGTGTGTGTGTGTGTGTGTGTGTGTGTGTGTGTGTGTGTGTGTGTAGAGAGAGAGAGTGCATGTGTGTGTGAGGTGGTGAATATGTGTGTGGGGGCAGTTCATGTGCGTGTGGGGGGTGCATGTGTGTTTGGGGGGGGGGCCATGTGTGTGTGGGCGAATGCATGTGTGTGCATGTGCGTGTTCATGCGGTGTGTGTGTGTGGGGATGTGTGTGTGTGTGGGAAGGATTGTATGAGTATGTGGGGGTGGGTGGGTGCATGTATTTCTGTGTGAGGGGTGCGCGTGTACATATACAATATACAGTAAAACTAACCGTAATCATTTGTCATGTATATATATAATATATATATATATATATATATAATATATATATATATATCTATAATATATATATATATTCTTCTTCTTTTAACGGTAGGTTCATGTCTGAGCCGCCGTGGTCACAACATGATACTTAATTGTAGTTTTCATGTTGTGATGCTCTTGAAGTGAGTACTCTCCACGGAGAGTGCCGGTGTTACCTTTTAGGTAATCATTCTCTCTACTTATCCGGGCTTGGGACCAGCACTGTCTTGGGCTGGCTTGCCCACCCAGTGGCTAAATAGGCATATAATATATATATTATATATATATATATATATATATATTATATATATATATATATATATATATATATATATATATATATATATATATATATATATATATATATATGTATTAATGGAGAAAAGGAGGAATGTATGTGTTAGGTATGTAAAGCATGAGATCACATGTTTGTGGGAAATTTGCAAATGTTTGCTGAGTGGCTGTGCGACAGAGGCAGTGAATGAGTATCATGCTTTGTGAATGTGGAGACCCGAATGTTGCATGCGAGGAGAGGCAGCATGTGTTCCCGATGGAGGAGAGAACCGCATAACTGTCTGACAAAGAACAGACTTATTTGCGAGATGATGGGCGTCGTAAGGGAGAGGATTCCCTTCTTCTCACGACGCCCATCTCCTTCTCACAAACAAGTCTGTTCGTCACAGCCTGAAGAAGGGTGTATTCGTCACGACCGCGGGGGAGGGGGTGGGAGTGGGGGGGGGGTATGCGACGCCCCTTGTTTATGAGGGAGACGCGTGCGTGCATGCAGGTGCAGAGTTAGGAGATGACAGCGGTTTGACTATGGAGGCAGTGGGCAAAGAGGGGGGTTGTGGTGGGGAAGAGTTTCGATGTAAGTGGGCGCTGATGGATGTGTGTGGATGCAAAAAGAAGAAAAAGAGTGCTGTTGTGGAGCATCCATGTGAGTATTTAGTAAGTCACAGAAACAAGCTAACAGATAGAATTGCAGCTTCTCCCTCTCCCCCCCCCCTCAGTTGCATGCATCATCTGTAGTAAGAGTCCGGGTAGAATAAACCCGGCCACTGCAACCCATAATCCCCACCACCCATTTATGCAGCCACAGGAAATGCAATTCTCACATAAGCTGTCCCATTCGTCTGGAGACAATTTACCATCACAATAACAGTGCTGGTAAAATATCGTCACTGAACGGCCGAGCGCACGGCAGATGGGGCTGGTATGGTCCTGCCACAACCGAGAGATATCGGACTTCGCATGACAGCAAGAATGGTGATGAATAATGATCAATAATGGACGGACAGCGGTTACGGCCATTAGGTTAAGTCAAGATGGACGTGTTGCAATGCAGTGCTCCTTTTTTTGCTTTGGGGATTTGCATCGGTCCTTTATCTTAAAGTGTGCGGGTATATGATTTAAACCATGTTATCACCAAATAGAAATAAAAAAAAATAATCTCAACAGTTAAAAGGAAACTTAAAAAGCCTCCGAATTAAGCCCCCAGAAAAACCGGCATCTCCCAGAGTGACTTCGCGGTCGGTTAATTCATCAGTTTACATAACTGGTCTATTACGATCACAATTACTCCTAAGTGACTCGGGGTCTCCGGGATCATCGCCCTGAATCCCCTGAAGGCCGAGAGAGGGGAGAGCGGCTCATGGAGCATCCAGGAAGGGCAATAATCCACAGAGAATACTCGAGTCAACAAAGTCCGTTGCTTAATGGTTTATGCTATCTCGCTGCGGCCGAGGTTTAATGGCGGGTGACGATCGCGTTGGATTACGGAGGTCAAGGGAGGACATGCAGGGAAGAAATGTTTTGTGAAGATCTTGTAACAACTTTGCTTGTGCTGTTTTCCAAGCCATGGCTTTTTAAAAGTTCGCAAATATCAGTGACATCTAATATGGAAGACAACCGAGGTTTCGAGTAGTATTGCTTCCGCGGTTGTGGACAGTGGTAGCGAGAGGCCACGATATTTGATCACTGGCCCATTGATGTCAAATGATGCACTTACGACGATCTTCGCAGACTCCGGCGGGCTCTGGGTGCAAAATATGGTGGGAGGAGCCGGCGGGGCTGCCCTTTCGGAGGAGTAATGGCGGCGGAGACCTTGGCGAGTACGCTTGACAGTCCATATGATGCACTGCCTTGCTGTCCCTCTCTGCCCTTCCTGACGGAGGAGGTCCTCGCAGGCCACAGAGATGGAGTACGTGGTGTATGCTCGCTTCCCGGTCTTCTTAAGAAGAGATTATGACATCAATCTCAAGACGGTTGTGTCTGCTCGGCCCGTTGTGTCGCGGGCTCGAAGCTGGGCGTGAATAAAGCTTGCCTCTTAAGAAAAATATTCTCGAACCCTATTAGACTGTTACAAAATTGATTCTTGCTGCTGTTGGCGCTTTGCAGCCAGAGATTTCGATGGAAGTAATGGAAAGGATAAGAAAAATGGAATAACGATGACAAACTACATTTTGCAAATTTGATAAAATAAATGTAATTTTCTGTGATTATGCATAGCATTACAAAACTATTGCCAGCCCAGTATGATTCCTAATTCCAGAGTGAGCCCGTATATTCATGTGGAACAAATGGCGAGAACAATAAAAAAGTGTTTTCGTGTCCCCTGAGGCAGCATTTGGAAAAGAAATGTACCCGTTTTCGTATGGCATTAAGTAAACATTATTGAAATCGTCATTTCGGGTCCAGTTCACATCCTCAATTTCTATTCAATTTCTCCCTCTGCCCCCTTCCACCCTCCCTACTTACCTCCCCCTTTACCGTCCCCTCGGTCCCCTTCTCTCCCCCTTTTCCTCCCTCCTTACTCCTCGTCTTTACCCTTCTGACCGTTTCCTCTCCCCATCTTCGCTAACACACACTGAGCCTTACCGTCCTCCCTTTCCCCATTTCCTCTTTCATTCCTCCATCCTTCTCCCTTTTCCTTAGCCACCTTCTCCCTCCCCCCTCACCCGCCCTTCCTTCACACACTCAGCGGTCGCGGCGCAGTTTAATAATCACCTCGTCAGCGTGGAGGGGAACAAGGCGGGAATGAGAGGGTGAGGATGAGGAGGGGAAAGGAGGAGGAGGAGGAGAAGGAGGAGGAGGAGGAGGAGAAGGAGGAGGAGGAGGAGGAGGAGGAGGAGGGTAATGGAGAGAGGGAGGAGAGGTGGTCCCAGAATGACCCTCTGGCAACGTCTGGGAAAAATGGAAATGCTGGGGGGAGGGGTGTTGTCCCTACAACCCAGCAAGTAAGGAGGGTGTGGGTCCCGCTGGGAGGCAAATGTCGGGGTGCAGGATTGGAGCGAGAGTTACTCGTCCCCGCCTGCGCCCCGGCAGGCGCCAACCCACCATGAAGCTTGTGGGGGAAAGCCCTCGGGAACCCCACAGGTGGATAGGCGGGTCCCACAGCCTGCCGACCCCCTTTATCTGGGGCTGTGTTGGTGGGGGCGGCAGAGGTGGCGTGCACCCGGAGTGACCACCCGAGGCTTAACCTCAGGCATGCTTTCCGGGTAGGCGCTTGGAACATCTGGTCCTTGCGGCAGGATGAGCGGTTACCTCTGCTATCGCGGGAATTGAAGCGACTGGGAGTTGAGGTGGCTGCCCTCTCAGAGGTGAGAAGACCTGGTAGCGGCACGATCAGTGTGGGTGGTTACACCTACTACTGGTCGGGCCGTAGCGATGGTCACCACCTCCAGGGTGTAGCCATAGCCATCTCCAGTCGACTTCAGCCTGCGGTAGTCGAGGTGACACCGGTTGATGAGCGTATCATGCATTGAGACTGAAGCATGCTTTTGGCTTCATGTCTCTTATTGCTGTATACGCTCCTACCGATGTACATAAAACCGATGTGAAAGAGGCGTTCTACGCCAAACTCGCATCTGTGGCAGACGATTGCCCCCGGCGAGACATTTGCATTGTTCTGGGCGACTTCAATGCGGTATCCGGCTGTGACCGAGCTGGCTACGAGATGTCTGTCGGCCCCCATGGCTCGGGAGCTGATCCCAGCAGCGAGAATAGCCTCCTTCTCCGGGACTTTGCTAGGTCCCAGAAAATGAGGATCTCTGGCTCCTGGTACCAGCGCTCCAACTCGCATCGCTGGACTTGGTACAGCGATACGGGTACAGTGGCCAAGGAGATCGACCACATTCTTGTCAGCACGCGATGGAGGATCCTCCAGAACTGCAGGGTTTACGGAGTGCTGAGTTCTGTGGCACCGACCATAGGCTGCTTGTGGCTACCCTGCGGGTCCACTTCAAAACTCCCCGTCCCTCCAGTGGCCACCCTAAGGTGTTTCACTTGGACAGACTAAGGGAGGAGAGTAATGATAATAATATTGATAAAAAAAAATCAATAACAATAGTAATAGTAACAATAAACAAACTAGTGACAGTAACAAAAATGATGATAAAAAGAAAATGATAACAATAATGATAACACTGGTCAACAGCAAAAAAATCGTCAATATTTTTTAACTGATTTTAGACAATTTTGATGCGCTGAATCCAAAAATAACATTGATTTTGCTCAGTCAGGTCAAATTTGTGTTCTATTGCCAAATATTGTTTTTTTACGGTTGTTGTTCATACATAAGGATATTAGCATTTTCGTGGCGGGTATTACGATATAATTTCAAGTTGCGACCGCACATTTTTGCTAACAGACATTTTTTCCTTATTCAAATGAATGATATGAATTCGTCCAGATGGTCTTGCAGAAATAAGCGGATGTATTCTGCT
>NW_023660831.1:0-2500 GCF_015228065.2 Penaeus monodon
AAATATAAGGGAAACTCCACCTTTAATGGGTAAATATCCTAGAGTGCTCACTGACAAGATCTGGCAAAGGAGAAAACAGTGGAATCTTTACTAGGAAAATACACAACACACACCAATAACTTCAAGTAGCTCAACAATACCCACTAAAAACAATTAAAACAACAAATACAAAAAATAATCGAAATATATATATTATATATATATATATATATATATATATATATATAAAATTTATATATATATATATAACAAAATAACATATAAATATATAAATATAAATACATACATAACATATATATACATATACATATATAAATATAAATACATACATATACATATATATACATATCATATTTAAATATAAATACATACATATATACATATATATACATATATACATACATAAAATACATACTATATATACATACATATATTACATATATACATACATATATTACATATATACATACATATATTATATACATACATATATATATACATATATATATATATATATATATATATACATTATAATATACCCTTATATATATACATTATATATATATTACACATTATATATATACACTTATAATATATATACACATTATATATATATACACATTATTATATAAACATTATATATATTAAAATTTTAATTATCACACACACCACAATATATATTATTATATATTATATATTATATAAATATATTAAATATATATTTTCTTTTATATATATATTAATATTATATATAATTTATATATTTTAAAAATATATAATATATATATAAATATATATTATATGTATTATATATAATATATATATATATAAAAATATTATATATATAATTATTCATATACAATAATATACATATATATATACATATAAATACTATTAAAACATTATATATACATATACATATATAACATACACACACACACATAACAACACCCTACACCCCACCACACATACACCACCCCCACACACAAAACACACCCACACACACACCACACCACACACACAACACCACACACACCACACACAATTTTTTCATAAATTACATAAATACACACACACAAATACATATATATATAAATACATATAATAAATTATATATATATATATTAAATTATAATATATATAATATTATAATAAATTTTATAAAATATTTATATATATATATAATATTATACATATATATATATTATATGTGTGTGTGGTGTGTGCGCGTGTGCGTGTGCGTGTGTGTGTGTTGTTGTATGTATATGTTTTTATTTGTGTGTGTGTGCGCATGTGCGTGTGTTGTGTGTGTGTGTGTGTGTGTTATATATATATATATATTATTTTATTATAATATATAATAATATATATATATATATATATAAATTTTATATATTTTATTAATATATTTATATATTATATATATTTAATATTATATATTATATTTTATATGTATATATATGTATAATATGTATTAATGTTATATATGTATATATATTTTAATATGTATATATATATAATATTTATATATATATATATAATATAATATGTAAGTGTGGTGTGTGGTGGTGTGTGGGGGTGTGTGGGTGTGTGTGTGTGTGGTGTTGTGTGTGTGTGTTGGTTTGTGTGTGTGTGTATCCTATATATCAACAAATAATATATATACAAAATATACAAATAATTTTTTAATATACATACATATATATATAAATATAGTTTATAAACATATATACATATAGATACTTAAATATATATACATATATACAGGTATACAGATACATATGGATATAGGTGTGTATATGTACACTATCTAATATATCAATTAAAATTTATAAATACTATCACGTACTTAAAAGTACATTACATAATATATTTATATAAATTTATTAATATATATTATAATATATAATAATTTTTAGATTAACATATACACAACTACTACAGATAAATTATTTTTAAAATACAACATTATGTAATTATTATTATATATATATATATATTTTTATTTATATATTTATTTTTATATAATAACATATTACATATACATATATCATATACATATATACATATTACCTATAATAATATAATATATATATTATAATAATATATTATAATTAATATTGTATATGTATGTATGTATATGATATGTATATGTTAATGTTATGTTATGTTAAAGTATATGTATAGTATATTTTAAAGTATTATGAATATATAATAATGTATAAATATATGTATATATATATTAAAGTTATATATATATATTATATATATATATATATATATTATGCACACAATGGTATTTGGTTTGGGGTATATGTAAGTATACAGAATGACTTATATACCCACGTCTGTAATTACATAACCCTAACCTACAACATCATACATACTACCTTAAAAAATATATACATACAAAATATTATATATATTATTAATATATATATACATATACATATATACATATATACATATACAATAACTTTTCATATACATATATATATAC
>NW_023660831.1:7500-12500 GCF_015228065.2 Penaeus monodon
AGCCCTTCAAGCGCAAACACTCGAAGCAGCTCAGGCCATTGGCGTACGCCCAAGGACAAGGCAAAATACCACCCCCTGGAGCTTTGGGGCCCACTAAAGCGTGTCGCAAGGCTGGGCAAAAGGGGAAAAAGTCTTGCGTCGTTCCATGGGCTAGGGCCGGACACTGCTGAGAAGGGACAAGGAAAGTTCTCAGGAATCTTGCTGAGGAGGCAAAGGCCCATTTTGGAAATCCCCTTGCCCTGCCTACCAAGCCCTGGAAAACAAACCCCTAAGCCCTCTCACAGAGCTGCGCCCGATCAGCGGGGGGTCATTCAGATCATTTGGGGTCGTAAAGTTGGGCTGATATTTTGAACGGGGTTTACCAGGTGGACCCCCCAATAGTTAGTTTGGATGCAAGCATTCTCATGCCTGTCCCGGCCCCACCCACGCGGGGAAACCCCCTACCTAACAGGGGTTTAGGCGGGGGGGGCGATTTCCAAGTGAAGGTGGAAAGCTGCAGGCATATGTATATCCCTGCTGAACTGCTAAAGGCGGGGGGTGAACCTAGGGCCGGGCCTCATACAGTCCTGACTGCCTTTGGCATCTGGTCCCATTCCCCCCTGCCCTGCTGAGGGGTGGTCTCCCTCGGGAAAGGGGGAAAGGGGACGAGGGGACGTAGCAACTACCGTGGCTTACACTGCTCAATACCGGGCAAGGTTCTCGCTCACATTCTTCTGAAAGGGGATTCGCAACCACCTACTGAGCACAGAGACCGGCAGTCGGGATTTACTCCGGCAAGTCCACAATAGACGTATACTAGGTTTCGGAAATTTGTGGAACGCCGTCGTGAGTTTGGTCGGGGGGTTCTTGCAGCCACTCGACCTCAAAAGGGCTTTGACTCGGTCATGGGGGAATCGCTAGGGAGATCCCTGAGGTCAGGGAATTCCGCCAGATTTTGGCCTATACAACCCTTATACTGGTACTGAAAGTGCTGAAAAGTGTGGGGGGTATGTCAACTTTTTCCCCTGTTAATTCGGGTGAGGCGGCGGGCCTTGCACCCACCTTTTCAAACTTTTTGGATGGTAAGGGGCGAGCTACTAGCCAATCGTGCGGAGCAAACTGGGCAATATTAGGTCTCGGATTTGACTTTGGACGATTTTGCCACCCTATCTGAGTCCTTGGATCATTGTGGGGGCTCTTGATGCATTTAGCAATGGGGCGAAGCCCCTGGGCTTAGGGGTCTCCTGGACCGGGGACAAAAAATTCGGGACTTTGGGGCCTTTGGGGGAACCCTTTCAGTCGATCCATCTTGCGGCGAGGCGTTGAAGTCACAGAAAGTTTTACAACCCTTTGGGTAGCGTGCCATATCTCGGGTTTTGTCAGCCCAGGAAGTCGTAACGGATTGGCCCTGGCAACGGGAGCCATGAACTCGATCAAAAGAGCGTTTGGAGTGTCGGTACCTATGCAGAAGGACCACTGCGTGTCTTCAAGGCCTTGATACTTCCAGTTTTGCTTAGGGAAAGCAAAACCTACGCATCCAGTGCCTTGGAGTCTCCCCTTGTGCCTTTGTAACAAGTCCCTTCGCCGGTCAGGGGGTACAGTTGGCGGGACCACGTGTCAACCGGCGTTACACGTGGACGGGCATGGCCCCTGTTCTTGATAACCGGGGTCCCCAAACTCGGCTATTGGCCACCTAGCTCGCCTCCCTAGGGACGACCCTGCCCACCGGGTTGTCTCTTTTGGGAGACAACCCGGGTGGAGGGACCTGTGGGCGTCCTGGAGATCATGGCTTGGGCAGCTGCGAACCTGTGTGGGAAAGGGGGGCCGTGTGCCTCCTGGAGACTCCCTCGGGGGACCCTCGTGGCTGGAAGGAGGGGGATGCCCATGCCCCCCCGTCCGTTACCCCCCCCTTGATGATGAGAGAGATATTTATAATATATTTATATCATATTTTTTATATATATATTTATTTTTATATACACACATTTAATAAAATAAAAAAAAAAAAATAAAAAAAAAAAATATATGTTATATACATAATATATATTTATATATATATTACATATATATAATATTATATATATTATATATTAAATATATATACATATATAACAATATATATCATATTACATAAACATTAACATAATATATATAATATCATATATATACAATACAATATATACATATATAAAACTAATATACATTAAATTACATATATATAACATTATATAATTAAAACACACAGGAACCACGCACGCACGCCGCACCACGCACGCCCACCAGCACGCCAGCACGCCGCACACCAACACCAAAAATATATGTATAATATATTATTAATATATAATATAAATTATATTTAATCAAAATTTTTATTTGGGTGGGTGTGTGGTGCTGCGTGCGTGCTGCGTGGTGCGTGCGTCGGTGCGGGTTCGTGCTTTCCCTGTGTTGTGTAATTATATAAGTATTATATATGTAATGTATATGTATTGATATGTATTAATGTATATATATGTATTTATTAATGTTATTATATATATGTATATGTAAATATGGTATATGTATATATGTATATTAATTAATGTATATATTGTATATATATGTATATATATAAAATAAAATTTTTGTTTTAAAATGATATATTATATAAATATATATATATGTATTACACATTAATATTTTTTTTTTTTTTTTTTTTTTTTTTTATGTATATATAAGTGTGAAATTTTAAAATTAAATATATATAAAAATATATATATAAATATAATATAAATTCATATCATCATCATAAAGGGGGCTAACCGCGGGGGCGCATGGCCGCATCCCCCCTTCGTTTCCACCCGAGGATCCTCGGGGCGAGTTCAGGCGGCACAGGCCCTCTTAGTTCCTCACACAGGTCTCGCGGCTGCCCAAGCCATGACTTAGGACGTCCCCCAGGTCTCCTCCACCAGGGTTTTCTCGAGAGAGACAACCCGGTGGGGAGGGGGTCCAAGGGAGGCGACTAGGTGGCCCAAAAGCCCGGTTTGGGGATCCCGGGTTTGCAAAACAGGTCCCACATCTCACGGGTAACCGCCGGTTTTACACGTGGTCCCCGCCAACGTACCCCTGATCCGGCGAAGGGACTTGTTAAAAAGGCATCAAGGGAGACTCCAAAGGGACTGGAAGCGTAGGTTTTTGCTTCCATAGAGCAAAAATGGAAGTACAAAGGGCCCTTTAAGACACCAGCTTGGTCCTTCTGCATAGGTACCGAATCTCCAAAAGCCCCTTTTTGACGGTTCATGGCTCCTGTTGCCAAACCCAAACCTTATGACTTCCTGGTCTGACAACCCCGAGATAGGATACGCTACCAAGGTTGTAAAATTTCTGTGACTTTAAAGTCCTCCCGCAAGATGGATCGACTGAACGGGGTTCCCCCAACAGGCCCCCAAAATCCGAAACTTGGGCTTGGTCCAGGAGAATCTAACCTAGGGGCTTCGCCTCTTGCTAAATGCTCAAAACCCCCAAGTGACTCCAAGGACTCAGATAGGGGGCAACATCTCGGCAAATCAAGGTCCCCGGGCCTTTAAAATTTGCCCAGGTTGCTCCGCACTGACTTGGCTAGTACTCTGCCCCTTTCCCGTCCATACAAGTGTTGAAAAGTTGGGTGCAAGGGCACAGCCTTGCCCCACCCTGAAATTAACAGGAAGAAATTCGACATACCCCCACCAACTTACAGCACTTTCAGTACCAGTTAGAGGCTTTTCTATCGGCCAATAATCGTGTCGAATTCCCCCGAGCCTCAGGATTCCCCTAGCGATTCCCGATGCACGAGTCAAAAGCCCTTTTTGAGGTCGATGTAGGGGGCAAGCAACCCGACCAAAATCACGACGGCTCACAATTACTCAAGGGTATATCGGTCTATTGTGACTTGCCAGGAGTAAATCCAACTCTCCGTCTCTGGGGGCCTCAGTAGGGGGTTGCGAATCCGTTTCAGAAGAAAGTGAGCGAGAACCTTGCCTGGTATGCTGACAGGTAATGCCACGGTAGTTGTACAGTCCCCTCGTCCCCTTTCCCTTCCAGAGAGGGATGACCACGCCCCTCACAGGTCAGGGGGAAAGGGACCAACTGCCAAAAGGGGGTCAGACTGTAGCAGGCCCCGAGCCTAGGTTCACCCCAGCCTTTTGCATTTTAGCAGGGGGAAACCATATGCCTGCAGCTTTCCCCCTCTTCACTTGGAAAACGCCAGCCCAACCTTGTTGGGTGGAGGTTCCCGCGAGGGTGGGTCCCGGCCAGGGACTGGACATGCTCATCCAAGAACTATTGGAGGGTCCAACCCGGTACAACTGTTCAAAATACTCAGCCCAACGTTCACGACCCCCAAAAGATCGAGATATCCCTCCATCCGCTGATCGGCCCGCAGTCATCGTGAGGAGGGGTTGGGGTTTAGTTTTTTCAGGGGTTGGTAGGCAGGGCAAGGTTTATTTTCCAAGAAATGGGCCCTTTGACCCCTCAGCAAGATTCCTGATGAAATGTTTTCCCTTTTCCCCCTTTTCAGCAGGGCCGAGCCCTACCCCATGGAAAGACGCAAGACTTGATTCCCCTTTTTGCCGGCCTTGCGACACGCTTCAGTGGCCTCTAATGTCTCCCGGGAGATGGATTTTTGCCTTGCCTTGGGCGTACCCAATGGCTCCTGACTGTTGAGTGTTACGCCTTGAAGGACTCCCCCAGGCAAAAGGGTCCGTCAGGTTTCTTTTTTTGAGAAAGGTCAGGGGACGCCGTGGCGAACCCCGGGCACACCCCTCCTCCCTTAGTCTGTCAAGTAAAAACCCTTTGGTGGGGCCCCTGGAGGGACGGGGAGTTTTTTAAGTGGACCCCAGGGTAGCCACAAGCGCCTATGGTCGGTGCCACAGAACTCAGCACTCCGGTAAACCCTGAGTTCGGAGGACCTCCTCGCGTGCTGACAAGGATGTGGTCGATTTCCCTTGGGGCCCCTGTACCCTACGCTGTACCAAAATCCCCGATGCAGTTGGAGCGCTGGTACCGGA
>NW_023660832.1:0-15000 GCF_015228065.2 Penaeus monodon
CTGTGTGTATTTTGTGTTGTGTGTGTGTGGGGTGTGTGTTTGTGTGTATTTGTGTGGGGTGTTTTTTGTGTGTATGTGTGGGGGCCCTGTGGGGTCAACACACACTATAAAAAATATAAAATATATATATTATATATATATTTATTTTTAATTTTATTTTATATATATATATATATTTTATAGTAAAAATTAAAATTATACACACACACACACACACACACACACACACCATATTTTATATATATATATATATTATATATATTATATATTAATATTTTTGTTTGGTGTGGGTGTGGTGTGTGTGTGTTTGTGTGTGTGTGGGTGTGTGTGTGTGTTTTGTGTTTTGTATTTATATATATAATTTTATAATATTATATAAAAATATTAATATATATAGATACATATATATAATCGGGTGTGTGTGTGTGTGTGTGTGTGTGTTTTGTTTTGTGTGTGTGTGGTATTTGTGTGTGTGTGTGTGAAATTGGGGTTTTGGGGTGTATGTGGGGTGTCTGTGCTCACCTATATATATATAATGTGTGTGTGTGTTTGTGTGTTTTGTGTGGTGTGTTTTGTGTGTGTGTGTGTTTGGGGGTGTGTGTTTTGTGTGTGTTTTTGGGTGTGTATTTGTGTGGCCCCTGTACGTCATTATATATATTATATTATATTATAAAATATATTATAATATATAATATATATATTTTAAAATTATATATATATATTTTACACCACAATACACACACACACCACACACACAACAAAAACCCCCACAAATTATATTATAAAATAAAATTTTTAAATATTATATTATATTATATATTATTTTAAATAAATTTTTTTATATATGAAATAGGTATAAAAATATCATATATATAATAATATTAAAATTTTATATTTTATATATTATAAAAATAACACACAAACACATACATCCACACACACAAACACACACACACACACAACACACACACACACACACACACACACACACACACACACACAAAACCACACATTTATAAAAATATAAAATATAATTTTTATATATATATATATATATATATATATATATAAAATATCTGTGTGTGTGTGTGTGTGTGTGGGTGTGTGTGTGTTGTTTTTTGTGTGTGTTATGTATGTTACATGCTTATATATATATATATATATAATATATATAATATATAAATATATATTATATATTATATATTATATATTTGTTGGTGTTTTGTGGTGTGTGTGTTTTGTTTTTATGCAAGGTATAACATACATACAAACACACACAAACACACACACCCCAACACAAAACCCGCACACATACATACACAAAACCCCACAAAATATATATATAAATATGTGTGTGTGTGTGTGTTTTGTGTGTGTGTGTGTGTTTGTGTGTGTTGGGGTGTGTTTTGTGTAAAAATTTTATAATAATATAATATAATAATATATAATATATATATATATATATATTTTATATTTTATATACATATATATATCTGTTTGTGTTTGTGTGTGTGTGGGGTGTTTTTTAAGCGTGTGTATGTGTGTCAGTGTGTTTGTGTGTATGTGTGTTTTGGGTTTTGGGGCGTCACCTATATAATATATATATTTAATAATATATATATATATATAATATAAAATTTTTATATATATATTATATATGTGTGTGTGTGTGTGTGTGGGTTTTGTTTGTGTGTGAAATTTTTTGGGGTTTTGTGTGTGTTTGGGTGTGTGTGTGTTGTTTTGGGGTGTGTGTTTGTGTTTGTGTGTTTTTGTGTGTGGGGTTTGTGTGTATGTGTGTGTGTTTGGTGTATGTATGTGTGCCCTGACTCATATATTTTTTTATAATAATATATATTTTTATATATATTATATATATATTATATATATATAATATTATTTTTTACACACCAGCACACACACACACACACCCAGTAATTAATATTATATTAGTATATTATAATATATATATATTATATATATATATATATAAAATTTATATATGTATATGTAAAATATAATACAATATATATATATAATATATTTATATTATATATAGGGCAATATACATTTATATAAACAATATTTATATATGTATTTGTATATATATATATATATATACATTATATATATATTATATATATATATATTATATATTAATATATAATTATATATATATATAGGTGTGTGTGTTTGTGTGTGGTGTGGTGTGTGTGTGTGTGGTGTGTGTGTGTGTTGTGTGTGTGGGGCGCGTGTAACACACCCACACACACACACACACACACATATATACATAATATGTGTAAATATATGTATTATATGTATATATATGTTATTGGGATAAAAATATATATATACATAAATACAAAATTTTACATACAACATATATTATATATATATTTTATATTTTAAATATATATATATATATATATATATATATATAAAACCTACATATATATATGGGTTTAAGGAAACCCAAACCCGCATAAATTTTGGGGCTTTTTTTAAAACCCGTTTTTTAGATTTTTTACTTTTGGGTTTGGTTTTTTATATAGCTTGGGACAAATTTTAGGTGAAATGGGCAAATTTAAGTTACGTTGGGAAATGTCGGGTTTGGGTTTTAGAATCCTTTTTTTTGGTTAGTGGGAATCTTTTTTTTTTGGTTTTAGGTTGGGTTAGATTTAGTTTAAATAGGTTAGGTTAGGATTGGATCGGGGTTTGGGTTTAGCTTATTTAAAGGTGTAGTATGGGTTTTAGGTTAGGTTTGGGTTTAATTTAGAAAAAAAAAAAAGGTTTGGGGGGGTTTTTTTTATTTTGGGTAGGTAGGTTGGGTTTAGGTAGCTTAATTTTTTAAGCTAGAAAAAGGGTTAGATCACACACCACTAGCAACACAACGCGGTGTGGGTATGTGTGGCTTTATAAAATATAAAAATATTTATATAAATATATTATTATAAATCTATTAATTATTAATTATATAATTTAAAAAGGTAAGAGATACATAGGGTATAAATATACATTTACGGGGCGGTCAGCTTGTAGTGGCCCCCTTTTTATATACCCCCCAGGGCCCCCTTACAGATGTCATTCTTTCCCCTACGAGTTTGGAGGACAAACGTCCACCCTCGCTCAAACGGAGGGGGTTTACACCTGGGTTTCCGCCCAAAAAACCCTTTTTTTACCCAAATTAGTGGGTGAGGATGCTGCGCCCAAATAAAAAAGGGGGAAGCTCGCCGGGAGCGACCCCCACCTGTTTGGGTTTTTTTTTTTTAAATTTGTTTAACCTTTTGTGTTTTTGGGGTGTGTTTTTTTAATAAATATTTTTATTCCTTCTTTTAACGAACCTTATCAAAAAAGAAATGGGACCACCCGCAAAAAAAAAAAAGAAAAAGGAATTTCAAGAGCATTTTTTTTTCTTTTGTTAAACTTTATCAGGAATATTTCACATCTTATTTTTTTTTTTTACAATTTTACAGTGCTTTTTTGCTTGTTTCACTGTAATATGTTGTAAAATTATACCATACAGCCCAAACAAAAATTACCCAGGGCGTGTGCGTGGCTATGTTAAATTTTTTGGGGTTAATTGGGGTTTTTATTTTAAAGGAAAGGGTTTTGGGTTTTGGGTTTAAAGTTGGGTTTTTAAAAAATGTTGGGGTTTAAGTTATTTGGGGGTTTTTGGTTAAGTAGTTTCGTTATTAGATTAGGATAAATTTTACTTTAGTTATATTAGGATTTTTAATTAAGTTTAAAGGTTTATTTGGGTTTTATGTTGTTATCATTAGGCTTAGTTGGGTTAGGTAAAAAAATGATGGTTTTACTTTACTTGGGTTTGGGGTAAAAAATGTAATTTAACCAAAGCAAAACTTCCCCTACCCTACCCTAACTAAACCAGCCCTAATGTAACTAAAACCTTTGAACTAACCAAAACAAACATAAGCAAAACTAACTTACGAAAACTAACTAAACCAAACCCCTAGCTAGCTAAACGTGAGCAAACCCAAACTTAACCAAACCTTTTTTTTTAAACAACGGGAAACTAATCTAACCCATAACTTATCAAACCAACTCTAACTAAACCAAATTTAAATTTAACCCAAAAACCTTCCCAAAACAAACAAAAAAAAACCCTCCCTTAATCAAACCTAACCTAAACCTAACAAAACCCCAAATCAAACCCATCAAAAAACATAACAAAACCTAAACTAATCTAACCTCCCTAACCAAACCAAAACATTTTTTAAAAATTTAACAAAACCTGTGAGAAAACCTCACAAAACCTTGCCTAACTAAGTCTAATCTCACCAAAACAAACTAAATCTGACCAAAAATAGCCCAAAACCCCAAACCCAAAGGGTATCTGAAGTAAAAGTAAAAAATTCAAAGTAACACTCTAACGTAACCTAACCCGCAAACACTGACCTTCCGCTTTTTTGAGTACTTGGGAAAAACCCGACATTCCCCTTTTTGAAATACTTTACACACTGACATTCCGCTTTCTGAGTCCCGGAAACACTGACATTTTCCCCTTTCTAAGGGAAATGGAAAAAAACCATTTTGCTTTTTGAGTAAATGTAAACCCCTGACAAATTCCCCCATTCTGAGTACTGGAAATAATGACATTCTTTTTTCTGAAAATTCCCCGGGGGGAAAAACTGAAATTTTCCCCTTTGAGTCCTGGAAAAAACTGCCCTTTCGCTTTTTGAGTACTGGAAACCACTGACATTCCCCCCCCTTTGTACTGGAAAACTGACATTTTCCCCTTAAATTAGTACTGGAAAAACTGACTTTTCCCCTTTTTTAAAACTGGGAAAAACTGACATTCCGCTTTCTGAGTACTGGAAAAACTTTAAATTCCCCCTTTTTTGGGGTTTCTTTGGGAAAAACCCCGACATCCGCTTTCTGAGTACTGGAAACCGGGCATTTTCCCCCCTTCTGAACACTTGAAACACTGACTTTTCCCTTTTGTGAGTACTGAAAAACTGACTTTTTGCTTTCTGATTTTCTGGAAAAACTGACATTCTGCATTCCCGAGTACTGGAAAACCCCTGACATTTTCCCCTTTTTGAGTACTGGAAACACTGACATTCCGCTTTCTGAGTACTGGAAAAAACTTTACATTCCGCTTTCTTAGTACTGGGGAAAATCTGACATTCCGCTTTCTTAGTACTGGAAACCTGGCTTCCGCTTTCCCTTAAAACTGGAAAAACTGACATTTTCCCCTTTCTTATAAATGGGAAAAACCCGATAAATTCCCCCTTTCTGAGTAAAGGAAACCCCTGACATTCCCCTTCCCGAGTACTGTAAAAACAACATTCCCCCTTTCTGAGTTCTGGAAACACGACATTTCGGGGTTTTTTTACGGGGAAAAACTGACATTTTCCCCTTTCTGAGAACTGGAAACCCTGACATTTCCCCTTTTTTGAGTACTGGGAAAAACTGGGCATTTAAAGCTTTCTTTGCCTGGAAAAACTGACTTCCCCTTTCCCGATTACTGGAAACCTGACAATTCCCCCTTTCTGATACTGGGAAAAACTGACATTCCGCTTTCTGATTAAATAAAAACCCCTCACATTCCTTTCTTAGCACTGAAACACTGCATTCCCCCCTTTTTGATTACTGGGAAAACCCCTGACATTCCGCTTTCTGAGTACTGAAAAAATGACATTCCGCTTTCTGAGTAATGGAAAAACTGACATTTTCCCCTTTTTCAGTACTGAAACCTGAAAATTTCCCCTTTCTGAGTACTGGGAACACTGACAAATTTCCCCTTTTTGAAAACTGGAAAACACTGACATTCCGCTTTCTGAGTTTCTGGAAACACTGACATTCCCCCTTTCTAAGTACTGGAAACACTTGGGGCTTCCGCTTTCTGATTTCTGGAAACACTGACTTCCGGGTTTGAGTACTGGAAACACTGACATTCCGCTTTCTGAGTAATGGGAAAAACCCGACATTCCCCTTTTTTGAGTACTGGGAAAAACTGATATTTTTCCCCTTTTTGAGTACTGGAAAAAAATGAATTCCGCTTTCCCGATACTGGAAACACTTTACATTCCCCTTTCTGAGTTCCCGGGAAAAACTGACATTTCCCCTTTCTGGTACTGGGGAAAAACTTTACATTTCCCCTTTTTTTGGGACGGAAAAACTGACATTCCCCCTTTTTGAGTACTGGAAACACTGACTTCCGCTTTCTGGTACTGGAAACACTGACATTCCCCTTTCTGAGAACCCGGAAACATGACATTTCCCCTTTCTGATACTGGAAAAACTATATTCCGCTTTCTGATACTGAAACCTGACTTCCGCTTTTTGATTTCTGGAAAAAAACTGACCTTTCCCCTTTTCCCAGTACTGGAAAAACTGGGCATTCCCCTTTTTGATTTCTGGGAAAAACTGCCCTTTTCCCCTTTCTGATTTCTGGGAAAAACTTTACATTTTTCCCCTTTCCTCATCCTGGAAAAACTGCATTCCCTTTTTGAACCTGGAAACACTGACATTCCCCCCTTTTTTTTGTACTGTAAACACTGACCTTCCGCTTTCCCAGTTTCTGGGAAAAACTGACATTCCCCTTTCTAATTCTGGACAACTGACATTCCCCTTTTTGAGTACTGGGGACACTGACATTTCCCCTTTCTATAATGGAAACACTGGGCATTTCCCCTTTTTGATACTGGAAACACTGACATTCCCGTTCTGGTACTGGGGAAAAACTGAATTTCCCCTTTCCCCGAGTACTGGAAACCCAAAGCATTTGCTTTCTGAGTTTTTGGAAACACCGATTTCCGCTTTCCCGAGTAAAAGGAAACACTGACATTCCGCTTTCTGATAAAGGAACACTGACCCTTCCGCTCTCTTAGTACTGGAAAAAATTTAAATTTCCCCTTTTTTTTAGTACTGAAAACACTGACCCTTCCGGGTTTCTGGTTTCGGGAAACCCCTGACATTTTCCCCCTTCTTAACACTTTAAACACTGACATTCCGTTTTGTGAGTACTTTAAACCTGCTTTCCGCTTTTTTGAGTACTGGGAACCCCTGACATTCTGCTTTTGATACGGGAAAAAACTGACATTCCCCTTTCGAATTTCTTGAAACACTGAAACCCTTTCCCCTTTCTGAGTACTGGAAACACTGACATTTCCCCTTTCTGAGTACTGGGGAAAAACCCGACATTTTTCCCCTTTTTTTAGTACGGGGAAAAACTGCCCTTCCGCTTTCTTAATACTGGGGAAAATCTGACATTCCCCCTTTCTTAGTACGGGAGCCTGGGCATTCCGCTTTTTTAATTTCTGGGAAAACCCGACATTCCGCTTTCTTAGTACTTTGGGAAAAACTGACAAATTTCCCCTTTTTTAGTACTGGAAAAACTGACATTCCGCTTTCTGAGTACTGGAAACACTGAATTCCCCTTTCTTTGTACTGGAAAAAAAACTGACATTCCCCCTTTTTTAAATACGGGAAACACTGACATTCCCTTTTTTAGTACAGGAAACACTGAAATTTCCCCTTTTTTTTATACGGGAAACCCTTTACATTCCGCTTTCTTAGTACAGGAAACACTGACATTTCCGCTTTCTTAGTATGTAAACCCTGACATTTTGCTTTCTGAGTACTGGAAAAACGACATTTCCCCTTCCCTTTGTACTGGAAAAAACTGATTTCCCTTTTTCCTTTACTGGGAAACCCCTGACATTTTGCTCTCTTTTCAAAGGGAAAAATTGACATTCCGCTTTCTTAGTACGGGGAAAAACTGACATTCCGCTTTTTTAGTAATGGGGAAAACGACTTCCCTTTGATTTTGCTCAAAACCCTATCATCCCACTGTTTCGTGTTAAAGCTTTTCCCCCCGTTTTTTCCCACATTTTGTTTTTGTCTGTCCCCCCTTAAACCCCTGCCCCCCACAACAAAAACAAACGTCCCCTATAAAAAAACACACAAAAACACACACACAGAAAGGAAGAGAAAGCGAAAAAGGTAGAAGAGAGGTGGAGTGAAAAGTGAGAGAGAGGGGAAAAGGGGAGAAAGAGAGGAGAAAGGAAGAAAAGAACGAGAAGAGCAAAAGGAAAGAGAAAGAGAAGAGAACGGGGTCAACACACACCCACACCATGACGTGAGAAAAAGTGCTAGAGAGAAAATATTTTGTGATGCAAAATATATTCGAGGCTGTACATTGCACGTGGGGTTTTACTCGGGGGTTTATTTAAGCAAAATAGGTTTAAAACCCAGCCCCGGGGTTGGGAAAAAGTGGGCCCGCCCCTCAAACTTTTTAAAGCCAATGACACTGTAGGGAGGCACCTGCCCTCCAAAGATGCCGAGGAAAACAATCTGTCGACAGCCCCAAACTGCTGAATTACAACCCGGCAAAAAGCCCAAAGAAAAAAACATACACAAGTACAGCTTAGTAGCATATAGAAACGTGTGGTTACCCAGGGGTCTTGGGCCCCGGCGAAAATCATTCCTTTAAAGGAAAACATTTCAAAACAAACACTTGCCATGTTGCACTTTAAAACCTTTGCTTTATTTTCCACGTTAAAGTTACTCTTTTCCTAATTTTTTGCAAAGGTATCCAAGATTCAAATGTCCAATAAACCACAAAACCCATTACCCCAGTAGAAAAGGATGAAATGAGGGGGTTGTGTGGAAAAAGCACGGAGTGTATTGATAGAAATAAAAGAAATTCAATTTCGTTGGGAGTAAAAATAAATAACCCTTTATTCTTCTCATTTGGTTTTCCCTGCAGTACATCCAATCCTGGAAGAGAAGGGGTAAACCAAAACATATGGGGGGGGAAATATCTAAACCAAACACCTGTGTTTTTAAATGGGTTTTCAGTTTTTAATTACGGATGAATTTAAACATTATCAGCAACCCAAAATTAACTTTTTCTGACCAGGGAAAAAGGGGTATATTTCCTTCAGAATACATAAACAAGAAGCTTGCGCGTCTTAAAAGATGTCAAATCAGAGCAAAGGGAACCAAAACAACCCCCTTTAAACCCTTTAAACGCTCTCTCAAAGCAACCAGTAACTGTCTCTTTTTTGCGCATGACTGAAAAAAGTCTGAAATGTCACTATGGGCCCTTGGGGCACAGGGTACTACAGAAATGGGAGAGGTATCGGGAAGCTTTTCAGGGGGGGTTTAACGCATACAAGGAAAGACACAAAATAAAGTCCCTCGTCCCCCTATTGATTTTTTGGGGAAAAATAACCCAAATGTGGTGCTTTTTTTTCTGTTATTTTTTTTTTCTGTACATTTTCTTTCTGGGAAAACTAATCATTTTCCCCTAAATTCAACAAAATTTTCACATTCCCACATTTTTGGGGAATGGGCCCCTCCATTGAACCAAAAAACGTGTTTTAAAAGGGAGCTTTCTTTGGGTATGGTTCCACATGATAACCTAATTTCCCCATACCTGTGCATGATTTATTACACAGATTCAATATTACTTTTGGGGGGCCTTGAGAAGCAAGAAAATGGATTTTTTAAATATCATCCCGGGTAACTGCTAAATGTCAATTATTTAAAATGGTGTGTGTGGTGTGTGTGTGTTGGGGTGTAAAAAATTTTCAGAATAAAAATAATGATAATAATAAAAAAATATTTGTAATATTTTATCTAATCTGCCCAACCTAACTAAAACCCAATCAAAAAAGCCCCTTTTTAAAAATTTTTTCCCAACAAAACAAAAAATTAACCTTAACCCAAAGAAAGGGTTTTCTAAAAAACATCAAAAACATAACCAAAATAAACCTAAAGTAAACTAATATAAAATTAAAATAACTAAGGGGTAAACCCAGCTTAAACCCAACGATACTAACCAAAATTTTTGGTTTCCCCTTTAGTGGCCTAAACATTCCTTTTCCTAACTAATTTAACCCCAAATTTTTCCTAACATAATTTTGGGTATTTTTGTTTGGGTAAGTTTTGGGGGAAGATTAGTTAGGGGAAAGGGTATTTTTAGGCCACTGAAGGTTACAGAAATTTTGGGTTTGGTTATGTTCGGTTAACTAGTTTACGCTTAGTTATATTATTTTTTTATTTGTCTACATTAGGGGTTTTTAAATTTTGGGTTTTGGGGTTTTTGTTTTTGTTTGGTTTGATTAACTTTTGTTGGGTTGTTAATTTTTGTTTTGTTAGGGAAAAGTTTTGAAAGGGCTTTATTTGATTGGTTTTTGTTTTGGTTAGGTCAGATTTAAAAATACTAACTACTACTAAATTATTATTATCATTATTATTATTACTGATATCATTTCACACACACACACACACACAAACCCACACTCATATTTAATTGACTTTAGCAGTTCCCTGATGATACCATAAAATTTTCCCCTTTCTATGCTTCTCAAAGGGCCCTAAGTAAAATTGACTCTGTGTAAAAAAATCATGCCAGGTATGTGGATAGGTCTATCATGTGGAAAACCATACCCCAGAAAGCTGCCTTGAACACTTTTTTTTTTCAATGGGGGTGTCCTTGCACTGTGGGGAATGTGATATTTTGTTGATATTTATGGAAATGATTATATTGAAAAAAAGAAAATGATACAGAAAAAAAATAACACGATAAAAAGCACGCACACTCTGGTTTTTTTTTCCCAAAATCAATAGGGGTACGAGGACTTGTACTTGTGTCATTCCTGTATGCGTTCACCCCCCCCTGCCACTGCTTGCACGATACCTCCCCTCTGCTGTACCCTGTGACCAAGGCACTAGTGACCTTCAGATCTTTCAGTCATGCCGAAAAAAGACGTTACTGGTCGCGTGAGAGACGCTTCAATTTCAAAGGTGTTTTTTCCTGCCTGTTTTGACATATTTAAGACGCCAAGCTTCTTGTTTATGTTTCTGAAGAATATATACCCATTTCCCCGGGTCAGTAAACGTTAATGTTGTTGCTGATAATGATTATTCACCCAAATTAAAACTGAAATCCTTTAAAAACACGGTTTCTGGTTAGATTTTCCCGCCATATGCTTGCTTTACCCCTTTCTTTTCCCGGGTATTGGATTACTGCTGAAAACCACATGAGAAAATAAGTATTTTTTGTTTACTCCCACAAATTGATATTTCTTTTTTCTATAAATACACTCCGTGCTTTTTCCCAAACAAGCCTCATTTTCATCCTTTCTATGTGGTAATAGGTTTTGGTATTGGACAGTGAATTTTGGGATCCCTTTGGGCAAAAACTTAGGGAAAAGAGAAATTTTAAACGTGGAAATGGCGGGGTTAAAAGTGGAAACACGGGCAAGGGGTTGTTTTGAAATGTGTCCAAAAAAGTGAATGTTTTTCCCCGCGGCAAGAGCCTGTGGAAACCCCGATTCTATATGCTACAAATCTGTCTTGTGTATGTGTTTCATTGCATTTCCTGTTGAAATTCAGCATGTTTCGCTGTCGACAGTGCTTTCCCGGCATCGGGGAGGGCATGTGCTCTCTCCAAAGTGTCATTCGCATAAAATTTTGAGCGTGCCACTTTTTCCACCCCGTGCTATTTTTACCTACTTTGTTTAAATGATACGAGTAAAACCACGTAAATGTACGCCCGAATATACTTTTGCATCACAAAAATTATTTTTCTCTCTAGCACTCTTTCTCACGCTTTTTGGGTGTGGTGTGTGTTGACCCGTCTCTCTCTCTCTTTTCTTTCTTTTGCTCTCTCTCTGTTCTCTCTTTTCCCTTTTCCCTCTCTTTCTCTCCTTCCCTCTCTCACCTTTCACTCTCCCTCTCTTCTACCTCTTTCGTTTTCTTTTCCTTTTCTGTGTGTGTGTTGTGTGTTTGTATATGACGGTGCTGTGGGGTGCAGCGGTAGGGGGGACGACAAAAACGAATGTAAAAAACGAATGAAAAAGCAAAACACTGTAAAGTGGGATGATATGGTTTTGGAAAAATAAAAGAGGAATGTCAGTTTTTCCAGTACAAGAAAGGGGAATGTCGTGTTTTCCAACAAAGAAAGCGGAATGTCAATGTTTCCAGTGAAAAAGGAGCGAATTCATTTTTTCCTCTAAAAAGGGGATATCAGTTTTCCATATGGAAGGGGAAGTCAGTGTTTCCAGTATCAAAAGCGAAATGTCAGTGTTTACGTACAAAGAAAGGGGAATGTCAGTGTTTCCTGTACTAAAAAGGGAAGTCGTGTTTCCCGACTAAGAAAGCGGAATGTCGTTTTTTTCCTGTACTAAAAAGCGGATTTTAGTTTTTTTCCCACAAAGAAAGGGGGGAGTCAGTGTTTCCAGTAAAAAGGGGAATTCAGTGTTTCCATACTAAAAGCGAATTTTATTTTTCCCGACTAAAAGGGGAATGAAAGGTTTCCAGTACAAAGAAAGGGGAAATTCGTGTTTCCTACTAAAAAACGAATGTCGTGTTTCCAACCAAAAAGAGGAATGTCATTGTTTCCAGTACTCAAAAGGGGAATGTCATTTTTAAAATACTCAAAGGGGAAATGTCGTTTTTCCAGTACTCAAAAAGCAGAATGTCAGTGCTTCCATACTCAAAAGCGAAAGTCGTTTTCCAGTACTCACAAAAGGGAAGCCCGTTTTTAAAGTGTTCAAAGGCGGAATGTCAGTGTTTCCAGTACTCAAGCGGATGTCTGTTTTCAGTACTCAGTAAGCGGAATGTCAGTTTTCCGTACTAAGGAGCATGTCAGTGTTTCCATTACTCAGAAAGGGGAAATGTCAGTTTTTTTCCTTTACTCAGAAAGGGGAAAGTGGTGTTTCCAAAACTCAGAAGCAAATGTCATTGTTTCCATTACTCAGAAGCGGAATGTCATGTTTCCGTACTCGAAAGCGAATGTCATTTTTTCCAGTACTCAAAAGCGGAATGTCAGTGTTTTCCATTACTCAAAAGCAAAATGTCAGTGGGGCCCAGTATCAGAAAGGGGAATGTCTGTGTCCAGTACTTAGAAATGAATGTCATGTTTCCAGTACTCAGAAGGGGAAGGTCATTTTTTCAGTACAAAGAAGGGGAATGTCATGTTTCCATTTTCAAAAGGGGAATGTCAGTGTTTCCAGTGATGGAACAAAATGTCAGTGTTTCCAGTACTCAAAAAGGGGATGTCAGTTTTTCCATACCAAAAGGGGAATATCATGTTTCCAGTATCAGAAAGGGAATGTCAGTTTTTCCCTTTTCTCAAAAAGGGGAATGTCAGTTTTTTCCAGTCTCGAAAGCGGATGTCATTTTTCCGTACTCAAAAAGGGGAATTTCTGTTTCCAGTACTCAGAAAGCGATGTCATGTTTCCAGTACTCAAAAAGCAAATTCATGTTTCCGTACTAAAAGCGAATGTCAGTGTTTCCGTACTCAGAAAGGGGAATGTCTGTTTCCGTTTCAAAAAGGGGAAATGTCAGTTTTCCCCATACCGAAGCGGAATGTCAGTGTTTCCAGTACGAAAAGCGAATGCTGTTTCCAGTATCAGAAGGGGAATTCATTGTTTCCATACTCAAAAGGGGAATGTCAGTTTTTCCAGAATCAGAAAGGGGGTCATGTTTCCGTGCTAAGAAAGCGCAATGTATTTTTTCTAGTACCAAAAAGCATGTCAGTTTTTCCAGTACCAAAAGGGGAATGTCGGTTTTTTCCCCGTAATCAAAAAGGGGATTTCGTGTTTCCAGTGCTAAAAAAAGCGAAATGCCCAGTTTTTTCCAGACTCAGAAGCGGAATGTCAGTGTTTCCATTTTCTCGAAAGCGGAATGTCAGTTTTTCCCCGTACTAAGAAAGCGAATGTCAGTGTTTCCAAACTCAAAAGCGGATGTTGTGTTTAAGTACTCCAGAAGGGGGAATGTCAGTTTTTTCCTTACTCAAAAGCGGAATATCAGTGTTTCCAGTACAAGAAAGCGGAATGTCTGTTTTTTCCTACTCAAAAAAGGGGAATGTCATTTTTCCCGTACTCAAAAAGCGGAATGTAGTGTTTCCAGTACTCAAAAAGGGGGAATGTCAGTTTTCCTACTCAAATGCGAATGTAGTTTTTCCAGTACTCAGAAGCAAAAGCCCGTGTTTCCAGTACTCACAAAACGGAATGTCAGTTTTCAAGTGTTCAAAGGGGAATTCAGTGTTTCCATACTCAGAAAGGGGAAATTCAGGTTTCCGACCAAAAAGCGGAATGTTATATTTTCCGTCTCAAAAAGGGGAATGTCAGTGTTTCCTTTTAAAGAAAGGAATGTCATGTTTCCCAGTACTCAGAAAAGGGGAATGTCATTTTTTTCCAGTACTAAGAGAGCGGAATGTCTGTTTCCGACTCAAAACGAAATGGCAGTTTTTCCCAGCTCAGAAAGGGGAAAAACTTCGTGTTTCCGAATCAAAAGCAAATGCATTATTTCCAGTACTCAGAATGCGGAATGTCAGGTTTCAGTACTCAAAAAGGGGAATGTGTTTTCCAGTACTTAGAAACGGATGTCAGTTTCCAGTACTCAGAAAGGGGAATGTCTGGTCCAGTACCCCCAAAGTGAATGTCAGGTTTCCATACCAAAAGCGGAAGGTCAGTTTGCGTTAGGTTCGTTAGGTGTTACTTAAAATTTTTAATTTACTCAGATAGCTTAGGTTATTTTTGGGGGCTATTTTTTGGTCAATTTAGTTCGTTTCGGTGAATTAATTTAGTTGGAAAGGTTTGGGGAGGTTCTCATCAGGTTTGTTATTGCTTAAAAAATGTTGGGGTTTTGGGGGGGGGGGGTTAGGTTTAATTAGTTTAGGTTTTGTTATGTTTTTAGATTGGGTTAATTTTTTTTTTATTAGGTTTAGGTTAGGGTTGATTAAGGTAGGTTTTGGGTTTTGTTTTTTTTTGTAAGGTTTTGGGTTAATTTAAATTTTGGTTTAGTTTTAAGTAGGTTTTATAATTAGGGTTAAAATTGTTTACATTTTAAAAAATTTGGTTAGGTTAAGTTTGGTTAGCTCACGTTTAGCTGCTAGGTTAGGGTTTATTAGTTTTCGTTAAATTTTTTAGCTTATTTTTTGTTTAGGGTTTGTTTTAGGTTCAGTTTTCATTTGGTCTGGTTTTGTTAGGGGAGGGAGGGTACTTTTCTTTGTTATTC
>NW_023660833.1:0-18560 GCF_015228065.2 Penaeus monodon
ATTTTCATCATTATCATCATTATTGCAATTATTATCATCATTATTGCAATTATTATCATCATTATAGCAATTATTATCATCATTATTGCAATTATTATCATCATTATTGCAATTATTATCATCATTTTTGCAATTAATATTATTACTATTGCAATTATTGCAGTTATAATATATAATTTGGCAACTATACTAATAACAACTACAATAATAATAGCAATAACAATAATAATAACAATAATAACGTTTTTATGATAATTATTTATATCATTATTTTAATTAATATCGTTATTACCGTAATTATTGCTGTTATAATGATTATCTTGGTAATTATACTACCAGTAAAAATAATGATAATTATAATAATAAAAATGATAATATGAATAACAATATTATAACGATTATTATTATTATTATTATTATTATTATTATTATTATTATTATTACTATACTTATTGTTATTATTATTATTTTTATTATTACAGTTATGATATATTTTTTGGCAATAATACTAATAATTAAAGTAATAATAATAATAATAATAATAAGAAGAAGAAGAAGAAGAAGAATAGTAATAATATCAATAATCATCAAATGTTATCAAAATTGTCTTTATTCTCACTTTTATCCTCATTATTATCATGATTAATAAAATTCTGGTAATTATTATCCTTATTACCCTAATAATCGCCAAAATCATCAAATGAGTCGAAAAAAAACGTCATTTTGGAGTATACTCTCAAAAGGCTATATTTCGCTAGATTTTGCCGCTTTTTCTAGCTTTGGTTATTTTTTTCTTTACCCTTTTTTGTTATATATGGACACTATTCCTGTTATTATCATCATTATTATCATGAATATCATCTATATTATCGTTATCATCATCATTATTATTCATTATCTCATCATTATCATCATTATTGCAATTATTATCATCATTATTGCAATCATTTTCATCATTATTGCAATTATTATCATTACTATTGCAATTATTGCAGTTATAATATATTATTTGTCAACTATACTAAAAACAACTACAATAATAATAGCAATAAAAATAATAATAACAATAATAACGTTTTTATGATAATTACTTATATCATTATTTTAATTAATATCGTTATTACTGCAATTATTACTTTTATAATGATTATCTTGGCAATTATACTACCAGTAAAAATAATAATAATGATAATAATAACAATAATAATATTAATAACAATATTATAACAATTATTATTATTATCATTATTATTATTATTATTATTATTATACTTATTGTTATTATTATCATTGTTATTATTACAGATATGATATAATTTTTAGCAATAATACTAATAATTAAAGTAATAATAATAATTATAATAATAATAATAATGATAATAATGATAATAATAATGATAATAGTAATAATATCAATAATCATCAAATGTTATCAAAATTCTCTTTATTCTCACTTTTATCCTCATTATTGTCACGATTAATAAAATTCTGGTAATTATTATCATTATTACCCTAATAATTGCCAAAATCATTAAATGAGTCGAAAAAACGTCATTTTAGAGTATACTCTCAAAAGGCTATATTTCGCTAGATTTTGCCGCTTTTTCGACGTTTGGGAATTTTTTTCTTTTACCCTTTTTTGTTATATATGGACACAATTCCTGTTATTATCATCATTATTATCATGATTATCATCCTTATTATCGTTATCATCATTATCATCATTATCATCATCATTATCATCATTATTGCAATTATTATCATCATTATTGCAATTATTATCCTCATTATTGCAATAATTATCATCATTATTGCATTTATTATCATTACTATTACAATTATTACAGTTATAATATATAAATTGGCAACTATACTAATAACAACTACAATAATAATAGCAATAACAATAATAATAACAATAATAACGTTTTTATGATAATTACTCATATCATTATTTTAATTAATATCGTTATTACTGTAATTATTACTTTTATAATGATTATCTTGGCAATTATACTACCAGTAAAAATAATAATAATGATAATAATAACTATAATAATATTAATAACAATATTATAACGATTATTATTATTATTATTATTATTATTATTATTATTATTATCATTATACTTATTGTTATTATTATTATTGTTATTATTACAGTTATGATATATTTTTTGGCAATAATACTAATAATTAAAGTAATAATAATAATAACAATAATAATAATAATAATGATAATAATAATAATAATGATGATAATAATAATAACAGTAATATTATCAATAATCATCAAATGTTATCAAAATTCTCTTAATTCTCACTTTTATCCTCATTATTATCATGATTAATGCAATTCTGGTAATTATTATCATTATTACCCTAATAATTGCCAAAATCATCAAATGAGTCGAAAAAACGTCATTTTGGAGTATGCTCCCGAAAGGCTATATTTTGCTAGATTTTGCCGCTTTTTCGATTTTTTTTTTTTTTTTTTCTTTTACCCTTTTTTTGTTATATATGGACACAATTCCTATTATTATCATCATTATCATCATCCTTATTATCGTTATCATCATCATTATCATCATTATCATCATCATTATCATCATTATTGCAATTATTATCGTCATTATTGCAATTATTATCATCATTATTGCAATTATTATCATCATTATTGCAATTATTATCATCATTATTGCAATTATTGCAGTTATAATATATAATTTGGCAACTATACTAATAACAACTACAATAATAATAGCAATAACAATAATAATAACAATAATAACGTTTTTATGATAATTACTTATATCATTATTTTGATTAATATCGTTATTACTGTAATTATTACAGTTATAATGATTATCTTGGCAATTATACTACCAGTAAAAATAATAATAATGATAATAATAACAATAATAATATTAATAACAATATTATAACGATTATTATTATTATTATTATTATTATTATTATTATTATTTACTTATTGTTATATTATTATTGTTATTATTACAGTTATGATATATTTTTTGGCAATAATACTAATAATGAAAGTAATAATAATAATAATAATAATAATAATAATAATAAATAATAATAATAATAATAATAACAATAATAATAATGATAATAATAATGATAATAGTAATAATATCATAATCATCAAATGTTATCAAAATTCTCTTTATTCTCACTTTTATCCTCACTATTATCATGATTAATACAATTCTGGTAATTATTATCATGTATTTCCCTAATAATTGCCAAAATCATCATGAGTCGAAAAAATGTCATTTTGGAGTATACTCTCAAAAGGCTATTTTTCGCTAGATTTTGCCGCTTTTTTTAACTTTTGGATTTTTTTTCTTTTACCCTTTTTCTTATTTATGGACATAATCCTGTTATTATCATCATTATTATCATGATTATCATCTTATTATCGTTTTCATCATCATTATCATCATTATTGCAATTATTATCATCATTATTGCAATTATTATCATCATTATTGCAATTATTATCATTACTATTGCAATTATTCCAGTTATAATATATAATTTGGCAACTATACTAAATAAACTACTACAATATTAATAGCAATAACAATAATAACGTTTTTCTGATAATTACTTATATCATTATTTTAATTAATATCGTTATTACTGTAATTATTACCTTTTATAATGATTATCTTGGCAATTATACTATCAGTAAAAATAATAATAATGATAATAATGTTACGCCGACCGCCTCGTCTCTCTGCCACCAACACAAGGCAGGCTAGGCAGACGGCGTGTTATATACAGGGTCGTGAACACTGAACAGCTCCAAGAGGCACCGAACACCACAGCGTCCCAGAACACCAGGAGAAGAAGCGCCAAGTGGCGAGGCAGGGCACGAAGTAAACACAAAATGACAGTCTTTCCTTTATTTACACAAGTTACTTACCCGTACACTTTTCTATAGGCACAATACAGAGGGGAAACCAGCATGTCACACAGCACAATACAGCTTATAACAGGGCAAAACAAGGTTTATCTCAGGTCATAAGGGCACACACGAGATCTTCACAGGAGCAGCACCCAAACGCGTCTCTCGGCTTGTTCCTCCGCTCCCCCGCTCACAGCCAGCTGCGTCATGTTTGCCCAGGTCCCTTCAAGTTAACACATGTTTCGCACAGAGACAAAGACCCTCCGGCGTAGCACTATCCCCCCCTATCAAGCAGACGACCCGTCTGCTCTGTCATATCTAAACCTGAAACAAACTACAGAAAATTTAAATAAAATCAGTTCTCAGAAACACAAAAATCTTTCATCCAGCGCGGCTTTCTTCGCTCTTGCTGGGGTCTCTCTGGAGGAGGTGTGGGCGGCGGTAGATTGGCAGTGGCACCAGAGGGTATCTCCTGTCCCAAGACCTGGCTCATGGTCACCACTGACGTCTGCTGCATCACCCTCACTGTCCAAATGCTCGTCCTCATCTCGGTCAGCATCTGCCACGTCTTCATCGCCGCTACTGGGGCTAACGTCATCTTTTTCACCATGGCCCCAGGAGTATCTTCCTGACCCATGGTAACGCCACAGCCGGGGAACTCAGGCAACGGCCCCACACCAACCAACTCCTTGCTCCCCGACGGCTCTTCTGGACGCTCCACTTCCTCACAAGTGCCCAGCTTTGCACCAGCTGGCACCTTCAGGTCCTTATTGGAGAAGTTTGCTACCAACACTGTAACTAACCCCTCCCCTGGTCCAACAAGGCTCCGCCCAACCGCTACGCCATCAGCCAGCTGCAGGTTTTGGATGGGCTCCACGAGGCCCTCTACTCCACGCATCACTCTTGACAGTCGACACCGGATTCTAGACTCTGTCCTGGGGGCAAGGTGCAGTCGCTCAGCCGTAACTACCTCTGCACAGCCAACCTCTGGAAGCAAGGGCACATCTTCACCGTGCACCCCCACCAGCTTCCATCCAAAGTCGACACACGTCTTACTCTGCGTCAGGTAGTCAAGGCCCAGCAAGCAGTGCTCGTCCAGATAGGCCACATACACTGGCAGCCGCTGCACCGTGCTGCCCACGCCAATACGAGCCTCCACTGGTCCCTTGAGCTGCACACAATGCCCCGTGACACCACACAGTCTCTGTGGTGCGTCTGGAAGTCGCATCGTGGCCAACATATCAGGCCGTACTAGGGTCTTCTCAGCCCCAGTGTCCACTGTCAGGCGGCATGGCTTCCCATCTACTGAGCCCTCCACCTGCATCGTGCTGGTTCGATGGCAGCTTACCCAAGTCGGGGCCCGGGAACCAAGGACAGCTGGGTTTCGGCCCCCTTCTCAAGCCTGTCCGAGTTTTCCTCCTGTACCACTTCCTTAGCCTTAGGACATGCACTCGGATGATGACCATACCTGCCACAGTCCTTGCAGCACTGCTGGAAGGCATCAGAATCCGTCCGGTTGAGAGGACGTGTTCTCCGCTCCCTCCGACACCGACTACGTCTGTGCCCTACCTCTCTGCAGCCCCAACACAAGCCTTGGAAAGTGCTCAGGCTCACCTTCCTCAATGCTACCTTCTCCACTTTAGCCTTCCGGCCCCGGAGGTCACGGCGGGGCTGAGCAGCTGGCCCTAGGCCACTGGTTGCCTTCAGGAAGGCCTCGAACTCCAAGGCCCTCGCCAGCGCCACCTGCAGGTCCTCAGGGTGTGCCTGCTTGACGTAGATTTGCAGCTGCTGGTCCTGTAAAGCGTCAACAAAGAAATCACGGGCCAGGACCACAATCATCTCTTCCGCAGCCGCAGGGTACAACCTCCTTACCAGCGCCTCCACATCCTGCGCCAGCTGGGACAGTGTCTCGTCACGCTCACGAGTCCGCTTCTTCAAGTGGGCCCGATATACCTCGGCCTGGTGGTGGTGCCCGAAACGACATTTCAAAGCCTCTACCACGCTGGTGTAAGAGGCATGTGGCATACCTGCCACAGTCCTTGCAGCACTGCTGGAAGGCATCAGAATCCGTCCGGTTGAGAGGACGTGTTCTCCGCTCCCTCCGACACTGACTACGTCTGTGCCCTTCCTTACCGCAGCCCCAACACAAGCCTTGGAAAATGCTCGGGCTCACCTTCCTCAATGCTACCTTCTCCACTTTAGCCTTCCGGTCCCGGAGGTCATGTCGGGGCTGAGCAGCTGGCCCTAGGCCACTGGTTGCCTTCAGGAAGGCCTCGAACTCCAAGGCCCTCGCCAGCGCCACCTGCAGGTCCTCAGGGTGTGACTGCTTGACGTAGATTTGTAGCTGCTGGTCCTGCAAAGCGTCAACAAAGAAATCGCGGGCCAGGACCACAATTATCTCTTCCGCAGCCGCAGGGTACGACCTCCTTACCAGCGCCTCCACATCCTGCGCCAGCTGGGACAGTGTCTCGCCACGCTCACGTGTCTGCTTCTTCAAGCGGGCCCGATATACCTCGGCCTGGTGGTGGTGCCCGAAACGGCGTTTCAAAGCCTCAGCCACGCTGGTGTAAGAGGCATGTTGGGATGCCGGTAGATGCCCCAACACTTCCACCGCGGGGCCCCTTAGCGCTGTTACCAGCTGCAGGGCCTTCTCTTCCTGGCTCCAGCCCTGGGCAGATGCCAGCATTTCAAATTGGGCGACATATGCCTCCCAGGCCACCTTCCCGTCGTACTCAGCTGGCTTACACTTCACAGAATATCTGGAGGCCGAGGGGCTGCAGGGTGGAGAACGCGTGCCGTGAACTAACACACCTGGGGGGGAGGAAGGGGGTGAGGGAGGCAACGAGGCGGGTTGACTGGGTCCGAGTTTGCCGCCACCTATACCCAAGGGAGCGGTTCCAATGGGTCCCCAGCTTTCTGCAGCGACCACTGGCTGCGACACGACGCTGCGAGGCCCGGGGGTTTCCTGCCACAGACCCCAGGCAGACCCCAGTAAATCTGACACTCTGGCATCTGTTGCCAGAACCTCGGCTGCCTTCTCTGCTTGCAACGTTACTACCTCGTGACGCCGCCTTTCCTCATTCACTTCCTCCCTCAGGCCCTGAACCTCGCCCTTCAGGGTCTGCACCTCCATCAGTTCACTCTTCACGCTGTTGCAGGCCTTGTCGGTGTACTGCTGAGTTTCCATCTTCACAGATGCAAGATTGCTCTGTAGCACCTCAACAAGTCGGCAGAACTGTTCCTCTGCCTTCCTTGCCTGCATCTCGACGAGATGGTGCGCCTGCTCGCGTGCCCTCTGTGCCTGCTCTTCTGCCCTTTGTGCCATTTCCTCCCTCATACCGGCCAGCATGGCAGTGATCAGGTCCATCTGGCTCGGCTTCACCTCACTCGTGCCTGCCTCAGTCATAGCCTCCTCTCCCTCATGGCTGCCGCCATCTTTGTACGACATGATAAATCGACGCTCTCACTGATCAAATATCACAAATCCTACTTCTGACACCAATTGTTACGCCGACCGCCTCGTCTCTCTACCACCAACACAAGGCAGGCTAGGCAGACGGCGTGTTATATACAGGGTCGTGAACACTGAACAGCTCCAAGAGGCACCGAACACCACAGCGTCCCAGAACACCTGGAGAAGAAGCGCCAAGTGGCGAGGCAGGGCACGAAGTAAACACAAAATGACAGTCTTTCCTTTATTTACACAAGTTATTTACCCGTACACTTTTCTATAGGCACAATACAGGGGGGAAACCAGCATGTCACACAGCACAATACAGCTTATAACAGGGCAAAACAAGGTTTATCTCAGGTCACAAGGGCACACACGAGGTCTTCACAGTAGCAGCACCCAAACGCGTCTTTCGGCTTATTCCTCCGCTCCCCCGCTCACTTCCAGCTGCGTCATGTTTGCCCAGGTCCCTTCAAGTTCAAACGTTTCGCACAGAGACAAAGACCCACTGCCGTAGCAATAATAACAATAATAATATTAATAACAATATTATAACGATTATTATTATTATTATTATTATTATTATCATTATTATTATTATATTATTATTATTATTATTATTGTTATTATTACAGTTATGATATATTTTTTAGCAATAATACTAATAATTAAAGTAATAATAACAATAATAATAATAATAATAATAATAATAATAATAATAATAATAATAATAATAATAATAATGATAATGTAATAATATCAATAATCATCAAATGTTATCAAAATTCTCTTTATTCTCACTTTTATCCTCATTATTGTCATGATTAATACAATTCTGGTAATTATTATCATTATTACCCTAGTAATTGCCAAAATCATAAATGAGTCGAAAAAACGTCATTTTGGAGTGTACTCTGAAAAGGCTATATTTCGCTAGATTTTGCCGCTTTTTCGACTTTTGGGAATTTTTTTCTTTTACCCTTTTTTCTTATATATGGACACAATTCCTGTTATTATCATCATTATTATCATGATTATCATCCTTATTATCGTTATCATCATCATTATCATCATTATTGCAATTATTATCATCATTATTGCAATTATTATCATCATTATTGCAATTATTATCATCATTATTGCAATTATTATCATCATTATTGCAATTATTATCATCATTATTGCAATTATTATCATTATTATTGCAATTATTGCAGTTTATATATATAATTTTGCAACTATACTAATAACAACTACAATAATAATAATAGCAATAACAATAATAATAACAATAATAACGTTTTTATGATAATTACTTATATCATTATTTTAATTAATATCGTTATTACTGTAATCATTACTGTTATAATGATTATCTTAGCAATTATACTACCAGTAAAAATAATAATAATGATAATAATAACAATAATAATATTAATGACAATATTATAACGATTATCATTATTATTGTTATTATTATTATTATTATTATTATTGTTATTATTATTATTGTTATTATTACATTTATGATATATTTTTGGCAATATTACTAATAATTAAAGTAATAATAATAATAATAATAATAATAATAATAATAATAATAATAATAATAATAATAATAATGATAATAGTAATAATATCAATAATCATCAAATGTTATCAAAATTCTCTTTATTCTCACTTTTATCCTCATTCTTGTCATGATTAATACAATTCTGGTAATTATTATCATTATTACCCTAATTCTTGCCAAAATCATCAAATGAGTCGAAAAAACGTAATTTTGGAGTATACTCTCAAAAGGCTATATTTCGCTAGATTTTGCCGCTTTTTCAACTTTTGGGATTTTTTTCTTATACCTTTTTTGTTATATATGGACACAATTCCTGTTATTATCATCATTATTATCATGATTACCATCATTATTATCGTTATCATCATCATTATCATCATCATCATCATTATTATCATCATTATTGCAATTATTATCATCATTATTGCAATTATTTTCATCATTATTGCAATTATTTCATTACTATTGCAATTATTGTAGTTATAGTATATCTTAAAACAACTACAATAATAATAGCAATAACAATAATAATAACAGTAATAACGCTTTTATGATAATTACTTATATCATTATTTTAATTAATATCGTTATTACTGTAATTATTACTGTTATAATGATTATATTGGCAATTATACTACCAGTAAAAAAAAATAATAATAATAATAATGATAATAATAAATAATAATATAATAATAATCGTTATATTATTGTTATTAATATTATGGTATTGTTATTATTATCATTATTATTATTATTATTTTTTTTTACTGGTAGTATAATTGCCAATATAATCATTATACAGTAATAATTACAGTAATAACGATATTAATTAAAATAATGATATAGTAATTATCATAAAAGCGTTATTACTGTTATTATTATTGTTATTGCTATTATTATTGTAGTTGTTTTAAGTATAGTTGCCAAATTATATACTATAACTACAATAATTGCAATAGTAATGATAATAATTGCAATAATGATGATAATAATTGCAATAATGATGAAAATAATTGCAATAATGATGATAATAATTGCAATAATGATGATAATATGATGATGATGATAATGATGATGATAACGATAATAATGATGGTAATCATGATAATAATGATGATAATAACAGGAATTGTGTCCATATATAACAAAAAAGGTATAAGAAAAAAATCCCAAAAGTTAAAAAAGCGGCAAAATCTAGCGAAATATAGCCTTTTGAGAGTATACTCCAAAATTACGTTTTTTCGACTCATTTGATGATTTTGGCAAGAATTAGGGTAATAATGATAATAATTACCAGAATTGTATTAATCATGACAAGAATGAGGATAAAAGTGAGAATAAAGAGAATTTTGATAACATTTGATGATTATTGATATTATTACTATTATCATTATTGTTATTATTATTATTATTATTATTATTATTATTATTATTATTATTATTATTATTATTATTATTATTATTATTATTACTTTAATTATTAGTAATATTGCCAAAAATATATCATAAATGTAATAATAACAATAATAATAATAACAATAATAATAAAATAATAATATAATCGTTATAATATTGTTATTAATATTATTATTGTTATTATTATCATTATTATTATTTTTACTGGTAGTATAATTGCTAAGATAATCATTATAACAGTAATGATTACAGTAATAACGATATTAATTAAAATAATGATATAAGTAATTATCATAAAAACGTTATTATTGTTATTATTATTGTTATTGCTATTATTATTATTGTAGTTGTTATTAGTATAGTTGCAAAATTATATATATAAACTGCAATAATTGCAATAGTAATGATAATAATTGCAATAATGATGATAATAATTGCAATAATGATGATAATAATTGCAATAATGATGATAATAATTGCAATAATGATGATAATGATGATGATAACGATAATAAGGATGATAATCATGATAATAATGATGATAATAACAGGAATTGTGTCCATATATAAGAAAAAAGGGTAAAAGAAAAAAATTCCCAAAAGTCGAAAAAGCGGCAAAATCTAGCGAAATAAGCCTTTTCAGAGTAACTCCAAAATGACGTTTTTTCGACTCATTTTTTTGGCAATTACTAGGGTAATAATGATAATAATTACCAGAATTGTATTAATCATGACAATAATGAGGATAAAAGTGAGAATAAAGAGAATTTTGATAACATTTGATGATTATTGATATTATTACAATTATCATTATTATTATCATTATTATTATTATTATTATTATTATTATTATTATTATTATTATTATTATTGTTATTATTACTTTAATTATTAGTATTATTGCTAAAAAATATATCATAACTGTAATAATAACAATAATAATAATAACAATAATAATAATAATAATAATAATAATAATAATAATGATAATAATAATAATAATAATAATAATAATCGTTATAATATTGTTATTAATATTATTATTGTCATTATGCTAGCGCAGTGGTCTTTGTCTCTGTGCGAAACGTGTTAACTTGAAGGGACCTGGGCAAACATGACGCAGCTGGCTGTGAGCGGGGAGCGGAGGAACAGCCGAAGACGCGTTTGGGTGCTGCTACTGTGAAGACCTCGTGTGTGCCCTTGTGACCTGAGATAAACCTTGTTTTGCCCTGTTATAAGCTGTATTGTGCTGTGTGACATGCTGGTTTCCCCCCTGTATTGTGCCTATAGAAAAGTGTACGGGTAAATAACTTGTGTAAATAAAGGAAAGACTGTCATTTTGTGTTTACTTCGTGCCCTGCCTCGCCACTTGGCGCTTCTTCTCCAGGTGTTCTGGGACGCTGTGGTGTTCGGTGCCTCTTGGAGCTGTTCAGTGTTCACGACCCTGTATATAACACGCCGTCTGCCTAGCCTGCCTTGTGTTGGTGGTAGAGAGACGAGGCGGTCGGCGTAACAATTGGTGTCAGAAGTAGGATTTGTGATATTTGATCAGTGAGAGCGTCGATTTATCATGTCGTACAAAGATGGCGGCAGCCATGAGGGAGAGGAGGCTATGACTGAGGCAGGCACGAGTGAGGTGAAGCCGAGCCAGATGGACCTGATCACTGCCATGCTGGCCGGTATGAGGGAGGAAATGGCACAAAGGGAAAGAGCAGCACAGAGGGCACGCGAGCAGGCGCACCATCTCGTCGAGATGCAGCAAGAAGGCAGAGGAACAGTTTCTGCCGACTTGTTGAGGTGCTACAGAGCAATCTTGCATCTGTGAAGATGGAAACTCAGCAGTACACCGACAAGGCCTGCAACAGCGTGAAGAGTGAACTGATGGAGGTGCAGACCCTGAAGGGCGAGGTTCAGGGCCTGAGGGAGGAAGTGAATGAGGAAAGGCGGCGTCACGAGGTAGTAACGTTGCAAGCAGAGAAGGCAGCCGAGGTTCTGGCAACAGATGCCAGAGTGTCAGATTTACTGGGGTCTGCCTGGGGTCTGTGGCAGGAAACCCCCGGGCCTCGCAGCGTCGTGTCGCAGCCAGTGGTCGCTGCAGAAAGCTGGGGACCCATTGGAACCGCTCCCTTGGGTATAGGTGGCGGCAAACTCGGACCCAGTCAACCCGCCTCGTTGCCTCCCTCACCCCCTTCCTCCCCCCCAGGTGTGTTAGTTCACGGCACGCGTTCTCCACCCTGCAGCCCCTCGGCCTCCAGATATTCTGTGAAGTGTAAGCCAGCTGAGTACGACGGGAAGGTGGCCTGGGAGGCATATGTCGCCCAATTTGAAATGCTGGCATCTGCCCAGGGCTGGAGCCAGGAAGAGAAGGCCCTGCAGCTGGTAACAGCGCTAAGGGGCCCCGCGGTGGAAGTGTTGGGGCATCTACCGGCATCCCAACATGCCTCTTACACCAGCGTGGCTGAGGCTTTGAAACGCCGTTTCGGGCACCACCACCAGGCCGAGGTATATCGGGCCCGCTTGAAGAAGCAGACACGTGAGCGTGGCGAGACACTGTCCCAGCTGGCGCAGGATGTGGAGGCGCTGGTAAGGAGGTCGTACCCTGCGGCTGCGGAAGAGATAATTGTGGTCCTGGCCCGCGATTTCTTTGTTGACGCTTTGCAGGACCAGCAGCTACAAATCTACGTCAAGCAGTCACACCCTGAGGACCTGCAGGTGGCGCTGGCGAGGGCCTTGGAGTTCGAGGCCTTCCTGAAGGCAACCAGTGGCCTAGGGCCAGCTGCTCAGCCCCGACATGACCTCCGGGACCGGAAGGCTAAAGTGGAGAAGGTAGCATTGAGGAAGGTGAGCCCGAGCATTTTCCAAGGCTTGTGTTGGGGCTGCGGTAAGGAAGGGCACAGACGTAGTCAGTGTCGGAGGGAGCGGAGAACACGTCCTCTCAACCGGACGGATTCTGATGCCTTCCAGCAGTGCTGCAAGGACTGTGGCAGGTATGCCACATGCCTCTTACACCAGCGTGGTAGAGGCTTTGAAATGTCGTTTCGGGCACCACCACCAGGCCGAGGTATATCGGGCCCACTTGAAGAAGCGGACTCGTGAGCGTGACGAGACACTGTCCCAGCTGGCGCAGGATGTGGAGGCGCTGGTAAGGAGGTTGTACCCTGCGGCTGCGGAAGAGATGATTGTGGTCCTGGCCCGTGATTTCTTTGTTGACGCTTTACAGGACCAGCAGCTGCAAATCTACGTCAAGCAGGCACACCCTGAGGACCTGCAGGTGGCGCTGGCGAGGGCCTTGGAGTTCGAGGCCTTCCTGAAGGCAACCAGTGGCCTAGGGCCAGCTGCTCAGCCCCGCCGTGACCTCCGGGGCCGGAAGGCTAAAGTGGAGAAGGTAGCATTGAGGAAGGTGAGCCCGAGCACTTTCCAAGGCTTGTGTTGGGGCTGCAGAGAGGTAGGGCACAGACGTAGTCGGTGTCGGAGGGAGCGGAGAACACGTCCTCTCAACCGGACGGATTCTGATGCCTTCCAGCAGTGCTGCAAGGACTGTGGCAGGTATGGTCATCATCCGAGTGCATGTCCTAAGGCTAAGGAAGTGGTACAGGAGGAAAACTCGGACAGGCTTGAGAAGGGGGCCGAAACCCAGCTGTCCTTGGTTCCCGGGCCCCGACTTGGGTAAGCTGCCATCGAACCAGCACGATGCAGGTGGAGGGCTCAGTAGATGGGAAGCCATGCCGCCTGACAGTGGACACTGGGGCTGAGAAGACCCTAGTACGGCCTGATATGTTGGCCAGATGCGACTTCCAGACGCACCACAGAGACTGTGTGGTGTCACGGGGCATTGTGTGCAGCTCAAGGGACCAGTGGAGGCTCGTATTGGCGTGGGCAGCACGGTGCAGCGGCTGCCAGTGTATGTGGCCTATCTGGACGAGCACTGCTTGCTGGGCCTTGACTACCTGACGCAGAGTAAGACGTGTGTCGACTTTGGATGGAAGCTGGTGAGGGTGCACGGTGAAGATGTGCCCTTGCTTCCAGAGGTTGGCTGTGCAGAGGTAGTTACAGCTGAGCGACTGCACCTTGCCCCCAGGACAGAGTCTAGAATCCGGTGTCGACTGTCAAGAGTGATGCGTGGAGTAGAGGGCCTCGTGGAGCCCATCCAAAACTGCAGCTGGCTGATGGCGTAGCGGTTGGGCGGAGCCTTGTTGGACCAGGGGGGGTTAGTTACAGTGTTGGTAGCAAACTTCTCCAATAAGGACCTGAAGGTGCCAGCTGGTGCAAAGCTGGGCACTTGTGAGGAAGTGGAGCGTCCAGAAGAGCCGTCGGGGAGCAAGGAGTTGGTTGGTGTGGGGCCGTTGCCTGAGTTCCCCGGCTGTGGCGTTACCATGGGTCAGGAAGATACTCCTGGGGCCATGGTGAAAAAGATGACGTTAGCCCCAGTAGCGGCGATGAAGACGTGGCAGATGCTGACCGAGATGAGGACGAGCATTTGGACAGTGAGGGTGATGCAGCAGACGTCAGTGGTGACCATGAGCCAGGTCTTGGGACAGGAGATACCCCTCTGGGTGCCACTGCCAATCTACCGCCGCCCACACCTCCTCCAGAGAGACCCCAGCAAGAGCGAAGAAAGCCGCGCTGGATGAAAGATTTTTGTGTTTCTGAGAACTGATTTTATTTAATTTTCTGTAGTTTTTTCAGGTTTAGATATGACAGAGCAGACGGGTCGTCTGCTTGATAGGGGGGATAGTGCTACGCCGGAGGGTCTTTGTCTCTGTGCGAAACATGTGTTAACTTGAAGGACCTGGCAAACATGACGCAGCTGGCTGTGAGCGGGGAGCGGAGGAACAAGCCGAGAGACGCGTTTTGGGTGCTGCTCCTGTGAAGATCTCGTGTGTGCCCTTATGACCTGAGATAAACCTTGTTTTGCCCTGTTATAAGCTGTATTGTGCTGTGTGACATGCTGGTTTCCCCTCTGTATTGTGCCTATAGAAAAGTGTACGGGTAAGTAACTTGTGTAAATAAAGGAAAGACTGTCATTTTGTGTTTACTTCGTGCCCTGCCTCGCCACTTGGCGCTTCTTCTCCTGGTGTTCTGGGACGCTGTGGTGTTCGGTGCCTCTTGGAGCTGTTCAGTGTTCACGACCCTGTATATAACACCCGTCTGCCTAGCCTGCCTTGTGTTGGTGGCAGAGAGACGAGGCGGTCGGCGTAACATTATTATCATTATTATTATTTTTACTGATAGTATAATTGCCAAGATAATCATTATAAAAGGTAATAATTACAGTAATAACGATATTAATTAAAATAATGATGATAATAATTGCAATAATGATGATAATAATTGCAATAATGATGATAATAATTGCAATAATGATGATAATGATGATGAAAACGATAATAAGGATGATAATCCATGATAATAATGATGATAATAACAGGAATTATGTCCATAAATAAGAAAAAAGGTAAAAGAAAAAATTCCCAAAAGTAAAAAAAGCGGCAAAATCTAGCGAAAAATAGCCTTTTGAGAGTATACTCCAAAATGACATTTTTTCGACTCATGATGATTTTGGCAATTATTAGGGAAATAATGATAATAATTACCAGAATTGTATTAATCATGATAATAGTGAGGATAAAAGTGAGAATAAAGAGAATTTTGATAACATTTGATGATTATTAATATTATTACTATTATCATTATTATTATCATTATTATTATTATTATTATTATTATTATTATTATTATTATTATTATTATTGTTATTACTTTCATTATTAGTATTATTGCCAAAAATATATCATAACTGTAATAATAACAATAATAATATTAACAATAAGTAAAATAATAATAATAATAATGATAATAATAAAAATAATAATCGTCATAATATTGTTATTAATATTATTATTGTTATTATTATCATTATTATATTTTTACTGGTAGTATAATTCCAAAATATCATTATAACTGTAAAAATTACAGTAATAACGATATTAATCAAAATAATGATATAAGTAATTATCATAAAAACGTTATTATTGTTATTATTATTGTTATTGCTATTATTATTGTAGTTGTTTATTAGTATATTGTTGCCAAATTATATATTATAACTGCAATAATTACAATAATAATAATAATAAATTTTAATAATGATGATATATTGCAATAATGATGATAATAATTGCAATAATGATGATAATAATTGCAATAATGATGATAATAATTGCAATAATGACGATAATAATTGCAATAATGATGATAATGATGATGATAATGATGATAATGATGATGATAACGATAATAAGGATGATGATAATGATGATAATAATAGGAATTGTGTCCATATATAACAAAAAAAGGGTAAAAGAAAAAAAAAAAAAAAAAATCGAAAAAGCGGCAAAATCTAGCAAAATATAGCCTTTCGGGAGCATACTCCAATAATGATAATAATTACCAGAGATGATTTTGGCAATTATTAGGGTAATAATGATAATAATTACCAGAATTGCATTAATCATGATAATAATAGGATAAAAGTGAGAATTAAGAGAATTTTGATAACATTTGATGATTATTGATAATATTACTGTTATCATTATTATCATCATTATTATTATTATTATCATTATTTTATTATTTTTTATTATTATTATTACTTTAATTATTAGTATTATTGCCAAAAAATATATCATAACTGTAATAATAACAATAATAATAATAACAATAAGTATAATGATAATAATAATAATAATAATAATAATAATAATAATAATAATCGTTATAATATTGTTATTAATATTATTATAGTTATTATTATCATTATTATTATTTTTACTGGGATATAATTGCCAAGATAAACATTATAAAAGTAATAATTACAGTAATAACGATTTAATTAAATAATGATTTTGAGTAATTATCATAAAAACGTTATTATTGTTATTATTATTGTTATTGCTATTATTATTGTAGTTGTTATTAGTATAGTTGCCAATTTATATATTATAACTGTAATAATTGTATAGTAAAGATAATAAAAGCAATAATGATGATAATTATTGCAATAATGAGGATAATAATTGCAATAATGATGATAATAATTGCAATAAAGATGATAAGATGATGATAATATGATAATGATGATAACGATAATAAGGATGATAATCATGATAATAATGATGATAATAACCGGAATTGTGTCCCATATATAACAAAAAAGGGTAAAAGAAAAAATTCCCAAACGTCGAAAAAGCGGCAAAATCTAGCGAAATATAGCCCCTTTTTAGAAATATACTCTAAAATGACGTTTTTTTCGACTCATTTAATGATTTTGGCAATTATTAGGGTAATAATGATAATATTACAGAATTTTATTAATCGTGACAATAATGAGATAAAAATGAGAATAAAGAGAATTTTGATAACATTTGATGATTATTGATATTATTACTATTATCATTATTATTATCATTATTGTTATTTTTATTATTATTATTATTGTTATTATTATTATTATTATCATTATTATCATTATTATTATTATTAAATTATTATTATTACTTTAATTATTAGTATTATTGCTAAAAATTATATCAATCTGTAATAATAACAATGAAAAATAATAACAATAAGTATAATAATAATAAAAATAAAAATAATGATAATAATAAAAATTTTTATAAAATTGTTATTAATATAAATTTTTTTATTATTATATTATTATTATTTTTCTGGTAGTATAATTGCCAAGATAATCTTATAAAGTAATAATTACAGTAATAACGATATTAATTAAAATAAAGATATAAGTAATATCATAAAACGTATTATTGTTATTATTATTTTTATTGCTATTATTATTGTAGTTGTTTTAGTATATTACAAATAATATATTATAACGCAATAATTGAATAGTATATAATAATTGCAAAAATGATAAAATGATTGCACTAAGTGATTAATTGCAATAATGTGATAATGATGTGATAATGATAATAATGTGATGATAACGATAATAAGGAAAAATCTGATAAATGAGATAATAACAAAATTTTGTCCATATATAACAAAAAAGGTAAGAAAAATAACCAAAGCTAGAAAAGCGGCAAATCAGCGAAATATGCCTTTGAGAGTATCTCCAAAATGCTTTTTTTCGACTTTTTTTAATTTTGGAAAAAAAGTTTTTTT
>NW_023660834.1:0-10000 GCF_015228065.2 Penaeus monodon
CCTGGCAAATTTACTTCCATTCCCCCCAAATGTTAAGTCCCCCCAAATCTTCCCCCCCCACCCATTCTGGAAACAAAATTCCCCCACGTGAAACAATTTCCCCCCCTGGAAAAGTATTTGGAAAAATGTCCTCCATTGGTAAATTCCCATTTAAAAACCTTGCAATTGAAATTTCATCTGTTGATCGGTGAGACAATTGAACAGTCTAAAAATTGGAGAATCCCAGTTTTGAATTTTGGAAATGTGTGGGAGGAGGTTCCCACTTGTTTCAATAAAAACTGCATCCTTACTTCTTAGGAGCAAAGGGAACTCCAAGGGCCCTTCCTCGAGGGTTTGCACAAAGTGGGTCCTCTCCCCAGAGGTGATGCCCGACCATTGAAAATCTCCAAGAGTAGAAATGGATGTGGGCCCAAAAAACCTGGCCCCAAGTAGAAAATCTTTCCAAAATCATTTTAATGTTGTGAGAATTAAAAATGTGGAGGAAAGGTAAATTAGATGCAACAGTTGGTAAAGGTTCCGTGTTCCAAGCCCCTAATTCTTCCCACAGCCTTTCACCTGCCAGTTGTTTTTTGTCTGCAGGTGGAATGGCCCTGGGAAGGGAATACTATCCTTGACGTACCATTACTTGCTTAACTCCTCCATGAGGTCCATTGTCCAAAAGTCCCCCCATAAATTGGGGCCTTTGAATTTTGGAATCCTCTCTCAAGGAAAATCGGAATTGATTTTTTCCCTGGTCCATAATCTCCTTTGTAGGCCATAAACAACAAACTGGGGTTTTTTACATGAAGCCTATCAGATTTGTTTGCAGTTTTTTCTTCCCATTTTTTTTTGCCATGAAATTTCCCTGAACAAATTTTTCCTATTGGGAATTAGGGTATCCAGTTCTTTTAAACTATTTTTTTTCCATAAGGGTGTTTTTTGGCAGCACCTGTGGGTCAAGGTTTTGCCCTACACCTTTAGGCTGTCCCCTTTTCCTGGATCTTGGGAGAGGTCCTTTTTGAGGGGTTTGTTTTTACCCGTGGAAAACTAGTTTCCACCAGGCTTCCTTTTTGACAGGCTCAGGATTTTCTTTTTGCCTGGGAACAAAAAACGGACCTGAGGCCTTTTTGCTTCAGGGGGCCATTCGCCTGCCCCAAGCAAGAGAGGCCCCTGTGGATGTGGTGGTGGGGCGCCCGTGGAGCTGTTCCCACTTTGGGGTGTGGAGGACCCCCTGGAGCCCCTTTCCTGACGGCCTTCTCCAAAAGACCCCCACCTTGGGGAAATTGAGTCTTTTTTTGAAACAGACCTCAGGATTTCCTTTTTTGCCTGGGCCAAAAGGGCAAAAACCCCAAAGCCTTGTGGTTTGGTTTCAGGGGGCATTCCCTGCCTAGCAAGCGAGGCCCCTGTGGATTTTGGGGTGGCAAGCTGGGGGCTTTGTCCCACCATTGGAGGCCCTCTGGAAGGGGCCCCTCAACCTGAAATTTGGCTTTCCCAAAAGACCTTTACTTTTGGGAGGAGGAGTTCCCCCTTCTTCAATAGACCCCCTTCCACTCCTACTCCTCCGTTTTTTCTGGGTGGAAATTTCCCACCAGAGGCAGTTTTTTCCAGCCAATTTGGGGAACTGAAGGTTTTAAAAAAAGGTGGAAAGATTGTGGGTGGTTGTGGGTGTAAGGAAAAGCATTGGAAAGGGCAAAAGGGTTTTTGGTGTGGGAAGGAGGAATTGGGGCCCAGAAAACCGAAAGGCAAAAGGATTTTTTACCTGGCTGGTGCCAAAAAAACAGCCCACCGGCCCAACGTCCCGCGCTTTTTTGGCCCTCTGGGAAAAACTAAACCTTTTCTCCTTGGCTTCCTTATTAATCAATACTTTCCTTTTCTCAAATTTTGTACCTTTTTTACACTGCTTTTTTGAAGAAAGCTTTCCATGAGCTTTCCTCTTTGCAGTGGTAAAACAAGCATATTTTGGGACCTGGACAGTTTTTTTTTTGTTCCCCATTCCCTTTGATGAAACCTGTCCCTGTCCGTTAAACCACAAACTTTTACAACAACATATTTTCCCTTGGTTTTCTCCATTTTTTCCTTTAAAAAAACAGCAAAAAGAAGTTTGGCCCTTCCATGCCCCATAACCCCTGGGCAAGTTGGGAAAAAGCAACCCGCAATAGGGTTTGGGGTAACATATGGCTTTTACCCTTGAGGTGGGTACAAACATGGCCACCAACTTAACTGGATTCTTGGAAAGGACCCAAACGTATTAAAAAAGTTAGAAGGAAGAGCTTGGTGGTAGACTGTTTTCCAAAAACCGTCCAACTTTCCTTCTTAAAACGTTTTTTTTTTACTCTGGCCCACTACATTAAAAAATTTTCTTTTCTAGTTCCTCTAAACAGTTTTTCTCCTCAAGAATAACCCTCAATTCCAGGTCTCGGGAAAAAGAAACAATTTCCCCTTACACTGATTGAGGGTTTTTTTTGTGAGGAAGAAACATGGAAAACTTTTAGCCCCCAGGAAAATGTTCCGCATATCGCACGCAGAACGGTCACCTCCTCGTTCTGGTGGGACGAAAAAAACCCTCAAACTATTAGGCTACCATCTCCGCGTGGGGGTGAATGCGAGGATCACGTTTGACATACTTTCAAACAATTTTTTTTTCGATGTACTTCGAAAAAAATCAAGAATCCATGAATTTGATTACACCTTCAATGGTCCTTTCACTACTAGGTAACTTTACTATATGAAAAAATGTTTTTTTTTTCATATTTTTACCAGGTAAGATTTCCTTAGTGGATTGAGGAGGAACTTTTTCCCCCTTCTTACCTGGTTTGGGAGCCCCGGGAAAACCATTACGATTTTCCCCATTCTTGCCCCTTTGGGAAGCTGGAAAGGGTTTCCAAAAGTGACAAATACGTGATGTTTCCAGAGGGAAATGGTCCGGGGGGGCATTTTGTAGGTTGAGGTCGTTCCAGGGTCAGGAGAAAGCTAGAAATTCTTTGTTAAAAAAAAAAATTTTTTTGTTAGTACCTTCATAACAAAAAAAATGGGGAAAATTTTCATTTTCCTCACTCCCCCCCACCCACCATTGGGAGGGTCCAAAAAAAAAAAAAAAACGGAGGGAAAAAGGCTATTAGGTTGGGGCTCAAAAAAAATCTTCCCAACAGCCCACAGGGGGTAAAGGGGATGGAAATTATTTACGGCCCAGCCCCACTATTTACAAGTTTTTACTTGTGGCCAGTTCGCGGGGACTATTGCCGCTAAACCGACTAAAATTAAGTTTACCTGCTTTGGGGGACCCCTAGGGCAATAAAATTTGGACCAAAGCGATTGGAACTTGGGACCAAAGCCTTGAAATTTTCAAGGCCCGCCGGTTCTAAAACCCAGAATAAAAGTGGGGGGGGGGGACCCCCAAAGGGGGAGGTTTTTGTGTTTTGGCTTTAGCTTGTCAGGGGGCGCCAGCGTTGCCCAGCAACGGCTCAAACCTCCCCCAAGGGGAACTCCTGGTTCCTGGTTTTAAATACGGGAGGCCCACGCAAGGGAAAAAACCCAACCCCCCAACGGGTGGGAAGGAGTTTTTCTCCCTGGTCTAAAGATGGGAAAAATGGAAAAACCCAGGGGTGGGTTTTGGCCCACATCCCCCCTCTTCATAGGGGCCTTTGGTTTGGCAACCAGGGGGAAAGGGCCATTTTTGTTTTCTCCAATCCCCCTCAATGGTGGGGGGGGGAACCCCCTCCCCCAGGTAAATTGGGTAAGACCTCTGGGGGTACGGGGCTCACCCAGAAAATAATTTGGTGACCTTCAAAAAAAAAGGGGGGCCCCCCCCACGCGGGGCAAGGGCGGGGGCTTAAGTTTAGGGGGGGGGGAGGGGGAGTAAAGAAGAAAAATTTTTACTTTGGCCCAAAACATTTAGAGGCGGGAAAAACCAAAAAATTGTCGTTGGGCTGGAAAGTGCAAATTCAAAGCAAGGGAAAAACCCCAGATTAAAAAAAAAAAGTGGAAAAGTTTGTGGGGGATGGTTCGTGGTTTCTTTTATTCAAAACTTGGTTTACGTACATTTTTTTTTTTGTTTTTTTTTAATTTCATATTTTTTTCCAGGGGCTTTGAATTCCAAAAAAATTCTGGCAAAAACAAAACAAAAACCCAAAAACATTGCAAGGAAAAAAAAACAAAAAAAAAAAAATTTCTTAGTTGTCAGTAGGGCCAATGTGATTTAAGTACTACAGGTCCAGCTTGTAGGGCCCAAAAACCCCAATAATGGCAAAAAAATGAAAAAAATAACAAAAAATTTCCTCACCCCAAATCAGGAAATTTTTTCATTGAGGGATTTAATTGGGGAACTGGGGCAATTTAGTTTTTCATGCTACTGGGTATTATTTGATTAGTGGAAATTTAAAAGGCGCTCATGGGGTTTAAATCCATTTAAAAGCAGGGGGAGCAGGGGTGAGTGTCATAGGGATTTTGTTGGTTGAAACCCCCAGCTTGGAATCAAAACTTTGTGTTATTTGCATTTGCTTGGCAGAAAAATTATGGGGGGGAGGAAATGAAAACTCCCCCCCCACCAAGGGGGGAATATGTCGTTCTTTCAGTCTGCTTTCAAAACCTATTGGCAAGTAAGGGACTGTGTTTTAAGATTGGGTAACGTCTTTTACCAAATGTTTAAAAGATTTTTCCAACCCCACTGTTCCAAGATTGGGGACCCTTGTCTTAAGGGGGCAAATTCTGGAAGTTGGTTCCATGGGTTCTGGGGAGTTTATACCTCGGGAACTTTTGGGAAAAATCAACATGTTTTTGGCAAGGAAGGGAGGATGTTAAAGGAGGACATTCCTTCAAAGGCATTTTTGGCCAAAAACAGTCTAAAAAAGGGAAACTTCCAGGTTTTGGGTTTTCTAATTTTTACTTTGAAGGAAAAAAGGCCCTACAGGGGCTTTACCCGGGGGATGGATCTTCCCTCCTTTAAAAACCCCAAAAGGCTTCAGTTTCGGGGGCGCCACTAGTTTTAATATATGCCGGTTTAAAAAGTATAAATTTCCCTTCTTGTTTTCCGCGATCAGTTGGTGTTACATGTAAAACAAAAAACAAAAAACCCATTGTTTTTTTGTTACCGAGGGGGAAACAAAAAAAAAAAAAAAAAAAACAGGTTTTCATTCTAAACCATTTTAGTACCACAACAAAACGGTAGCCAAGGGCCACAAACGGATATTGTTTAAATTTAAATAAAAAAAGGGGAAAATTTGCATCCTGTGTTTGGCTTAAAAAAAATCCTTAATTTCGCCCCATTTTCAGGTGGGTTTTACCTTATGAGCATTTTTAAAAAAGGGACCATTTTTTGTTTTTACCCCAAAACTGGGGGAGTACCCTTCAAACAGAAAATGGGAACTGGGTTGGGGGACTTTATTAGATAAAAAATGGGGGAAGGGGGGGGAAAAAAAAAGGTGGTTAAGGGGAAATAAAAACTTAGGGTGGGGGTGGGGGGGTGGGGGGGGGGGGGGGACCCCAGGTTTGGGGGAGTTGAAAAAAAGGCCCAACCAAAACCTTCCATTTTCCAAGTTCTTGGCTTGAACCTTTCCTAATTTTTTTTTCGTTGTAATTTTGTAAAAATCTATGGTTCTTGAAATTTTGCAGGGCCACCAAGGGGGGGGGGAAAGCCCTTTTTTGGGGAAATTTCGGGATGGTGACGATGATGCATGGACATGGGGGATGATGCAAAAGATGGGGGGGGGGGGGGGGGGGGAACCATGCAGAAGAGGGCAAAAAAAAAAAAACAAAAACCCACTCTCCAAAAAGGGAAAAGGAAAGGAATGGGGAAAGGGGCCCCAAATCACCACGAAGGTTTAACAAAAACCCTACGGGTCATTTGGGCCCTTTCGGAAAAAAAAAGGCAATTTCCCCAGGCCGGTCCCCCCCACAAGGAGTGCAAGGGGGGGGAAAAGGGGGGGGGGGGACAACCGGAGGGGGCCCCATCCACCAATTTGGGGGGGGGGAACATAATGGCTTAGAGGAAGGGCTTTTCATTTTTCAGTACGGGCCAAAGGTTTTGGGACAAACCCCATTTCGCCTCACCCAAAGAGGGGCAAAGGTTTTTCCATTTCTTAGCCACTAACCAAGCCAGGGGGTGGGGGGTACAATTGCCTTTTCTTTCCATTGCCCGTTTCCCCTCCTTTAAACCCAAAAAAAAAAATTTTTCAAAGGGGGGGACAAGGGGCTGGGGCCCCAATTTAGGGTCTGGTTGAAAGCTTACACAAGGGGAAAAAGGGTATTGTTTACAATTCTATTTTTGGAGGGTCACATTTCAGGCAGTTTGGTTTGCAAATTTAAAAAAAAAAAAAAAAAACGGGGGCTACCGGACCCCAACCTGCCTTACCCAAAAAAAAAAAAAAGTGTCCATTTGCTCAAGAAAAATATTACCTCTTCTGATTTTTTCAAAAAATTCCTTGGTGTTTTGGGGGAACCAGGGAAAACAAATGGATAATTTGAATTTAAACATTAAAAAAAAAAAAAAAAAAAAAAAAAACCATTTTGCCCGTTCCTACTAGAAATTTTGGAGAAAAAATTGTTTTCCCTGTTCAAAAAACACAACCTAAAAAAAAAAAAAAACAAGTTTTCCCAAAATTTACCCCACAAATTTTTTTTTGGGGAAAGGCAGCTTGGAATTTTTAGGGCCCTGTTCACTGTGTTGCTTAACTTTATATGGTTTTTCAAAATGTAACCCGATTATGAAAACTTTCTAGTTCTTACGGTTTTTCGCATTGAGAATAAAAAAAATTTTAATTGGGCCGAGGCAAAGGAGGGGGGGGGGGGGGGACGAGCAGGGGCAGAAAACAAGAAAAAAACTTTCTAACAAAAAAAAAAAAGGGAATTTCTGGGGGCAAATTAGTAAAAAAGCAAAACCCCAAGCAGAAAGAAACAAAAACCATTGAAAAAAACAGCCCACCCCCCCAAGCCCCCCCATTTGCATTAAAAAATTAGTTTGATTTGAATTTTAAAAAAGGGAAAAAAATTGGGAAAGCAAAAAGGGGGGGATGGAGGGGGGGGGACAAGGGGAATTTTTTGCCCCAAAGGAAAAAAAAACAAAAACCCCTGGTAGGGTTATTTTAAAAATTTGGAAAAAAAAAAACAATTTTATTGAAAATTGTTTGGATGGGCTTTGTCCCAGCCAATCTTCTTGAAGGGGGAAAAAAAGTTCACCCAAAATAATAAAAAAAAACTGGCGGGAGGTTTTCCCCACAGTTCTCAAAAAACAAAGGAGGCAAGCAAAAAAAAGGACTATCCCTTTCTCGGGACCATAAAATTTCTATTATGGTTGGGCGGGGGAATTGTAAAAACTTGCTTTATGAATTTTTTATTTTTGTTAAGGCTGCCTTTTAACAAATTTTGGGGCAAACCTGTTTAGGGAAAAAACCACCAAGGTTTGCATCTTGGGAAAAAAAAAAACCCATAACGTTTTTTCTTTTTAATGGACAAATTTCCAATTTGGAAAAGGTCAGCGCATGGGAAAAAAAAATAACAAATGCACAAAAAACAAAAAACCCTTTTGGTTTCCTTTAAAATAATTTGGGGGTTTTGGGTTATTAAAAGTCAAAAACTCCCCCTCCTGAGGTTTGGGAGGTTATAAATGAATTTTTTTCAGGGTTTCCCCTTTTTGTTTCTTTTTTTTAAATGATGCTTCAAAAAAAATTATTCGGACCATATTTTTTTGTGAAAAAAACCCCACTGATGTGCCAAATTCTAAATTTTTTCCCACAGACTTTCAAAAAATAACAAGGTTCTCTTGGAAAAAGGTGGATTTTTAAAATCCTTTTTAAAAAAAAAAAAAATAAACTTTTTTTGAGGAAAAAAAGGTTTTTATAATTTGCCAACAAAATGGGAAAAGGGGTCCCAAATTCCAGGTTTTTTCCCCATGCAAACCAATCAGTGTTTGATTGCCCATAAAATGTCAAATTTTTGGGAAAAAACCCCCCCCCAAAAAAATATTGGTTGAAAAAAACCCCAGGGTTTTTGGATTTTAAAAAAATTTCAAAAAATTATTTCCCCTTTTAATTTTTCCAAATCCCAAAAAAACAATTTGGGGGGCCGTTTTTCCAAAAAAAAAATTTTTTTAAAAAAAAAATCAAAACTTAAGGGTTGTTTCATGTTTTTTTGGGCATTTTTTTTGGGGGGAATTTAAAGGTTCTTTTACGTTTTTTATTTGGGGGGATTTTCAAAAATCAAAAAAATCCCCATTTTGAAAAACCCGCCCCAGAAATTTTAGGTTTAAATTGGGTCTTTAAAAAAATTCCTTTTTTTTTTTTAAAAAAATTTTAAAGGTGTAAAAAAACCCCAAACAAAAAAAATTGAGGGATAAACCCCTTAAAAAACATTTCAAATAAAAATTTTTGGGCAAATTTTCAAAATTTTTTTAAATTTAAAAATTTTCAATTAAAAAAAGGTAAAAAAAATCCCCTTTAAAATTGAAAAATAATGGTGGAAGCCAAAAAAAATATTTAAGGTCCAAAAACCCACAAAATTTTTAATGTGAAAAAAAAGGCTTTAAAAAAAATTTTTTTTTGCACCAAATCCAAAAAATTAAATTAAATTTTTTTTTACAAATTTTTTGTTCCCTTTTAATCCTTTTCGGTTTCCACCAGCTTAACATTTTTTGGTTTATTTAAAAAATTTTTAAATCCAAAGTTTTGTAGGTTGGGCAATTTCGCTAAAGCAAACAAGGGTTTCTCCCCCTTGTAAGTACCGGATTATTTATTTTTTAAATTTAATGGGGCTAAAAAAGGGGGTATTAAGAGGGGGAACCGAAAAAAACCCTTAAAACCCGATTGAAAAAAAAAAATTCAAAAAAAAGGAAAAAAAAAACTTGGAATTTGGGAAAACAAACCGGGGTGAATTGCCCATGAAATTTGGGAACGTTTTATTTGGGTTTAATTTGGAATTGAGGAAAACCCCCCTGGGTTGTTAAAAAAAGGGAAAAATTTTTTAATTTTTAAAAAAAAAAAAATAAACTGGGATTATTTGGCTATTTTTTAAAAAAAAGGGTACTTTTTTTAAAAAAATTTGGTTGGGTGCCCTTATTCAAGGGGGAAAAAAACTTTTTTTAAATAAAGTAATTTTGAAATTTCCAAAATTAAAGTTAAAAAATCTAATGTTCAATATTTTTCAAGTAAAATTCTCCACAATTTTATTTTTGGAAGTTTGGTTTTTGGGATTTACACATTTTAACCGTTTAATTTGTTTTTTTTTTAATGCCTTTTCCGGTTTGCAGTAAAGGGGCAACAACAACGAAAGGATGCCACGAAGAGGAAGAAAAAGAAAAAAAAACCCAAATTATTCAAAAAGATCCACTTTGAAGTTAATTTGGCTGGGACAAAAAAAACGGCTTGCAACGGCAATAATAAAAAGGGAGGGGACTGCCGCACCTGAAGTTTTGGGGGCCGGATTATCCCCAGGTGGATTGATGATGGGCACCCAACCCACTGGCAAAATGGGGAAGAAGAAAAAAAAAAACGAGGTGGGGTTTCTAGTTGCCGGAGGAAAACCTTGGAAAAAACAAACCACCCCCCATCCATGTTAATTCACCTGGATTCAAATTAAAAATTTTTTTTTTTTTACATTGAAAGGAGATTTTAACCTTGGGATTTTTCAGGATCCGGGGCTTCTAGAATATGATGAAAGATTTTCCACCTCAATGACCCAACAAATGTTTTTCAAAATAAATGTGTTTTAAAATAAAAGGTTTAAAAATTAAAAGTTGGCTGGAAAAATTTCCATTAAATGGTTTAAGAAGTTACTCAAAGGGGAAAAAAAAAAAAAAACTGGACCAGTTGGGTTGTTTGGCCCTACTTAACTTTTTAGCAAAAAAAAAACTTTTTGTTAAAAACTAAACATTTTGTTGGGGCCGATAGGTCACAAAATTATGTTAAATTAAATTTTATCAGTTTTTTTTTTTCATAGTTAATTTTTCTTTGATTCCATGCCAAAATTTTTTCCACCAAATTCTTGCAATAATTTTTTTTTTTCCTAGGTCAGTGGAGATTTTTTTTATTTGGAT
>NW_023660834.1:17500-18560 GCF_015228065.2 Penaeus monodon
GAATAAATTAAATTAACATATTTGTTTGACCTATCGCCCAAAATGGTTTTTATACAAAAAAAGTTTTTTTTTTTGCTGAAAAAGTAAGTAGGGCCACAACCAGGACTGTCCAGTTTTCTTGAGTTACTTCTTTTAAAACCCATTTATGGAATTTTCAAAGCCACCAACTTATTTTTTAATACCTTTAATTTTATTTTTAAATCACATTTATTTGGACAAAACAATTTTTTGTTGTCCATTGAGGGTTGAAAATCCCTTCCCATCATATTCCTAGAAAAGCCCCGGCGATTCTGGAAAATCCGAAGGGTTTAAAATCTTCAAACGTTTTTGTAAAAAAAAAAAGTTTGAATCCCAGGTGAAATTTACATGATGGGGGGGGGGGGTTTTCAAAGGTTTTTTTCCCCCCGGCACTAAATAAAAAACCATCCCTCGTTTTTCTTCCCCCCCTTTTTTGCCCAGGGTGGCCATCCATCAATTCCCACTTGATTATTATCGGCCCGCCAAAACTTTCAGGTGCGGGGGCAGGTCTCTTTTTAATTATGCCGTTGCAGCCGGGTTTTGTTCCCAGGCATAACCTCAAAGTGAATCTTTTTGATAATTGCTTTTCATTTTTTTTTCCTTATTTTTCGTGGCAATCCTTTCGTTTTTTGTTTTTTTGTTGCCTTTACTGCAGCTGAAAAAGGGAACATTAACAAAAACAAAATTAATAAACAACTGGTTATGATTAGTAATCAACAAAACATCAAGCTTCCACTAAAAATGTGGGAGGGATATGCCATGGACTGTTAAAGTGCACTCACAAAAAAAAAAACTGTTGTGGGGAAGGGGGGGGGACCTTGGGCCTGAAGATTCCAAAAAAAAAAAAAAAAAAAAAATTTAAAGTTTTTAAAGTTTGACCCTTAAAGCTCAAAAATGCAAGCATTTTCTTAAATGTCTTTCAAAAAACTATGGTTCACATGGAAATCAACTTAAGTTTGATTTTTGAGGCTTAAAAGATTTTTTTTTTTGGAATAATACCGGGCCCCTCGAATTTGAATTCTGATGGAATTTTTGGGGGTTT
>NW_023660835.1:0-18558 GCF_015228065.2 Penaeus monodon
GTTCAAACGTGAACCTACCGCTAAAAAAAAAAAAAAATGTATATATATATAATATATATATATATATATATATATATATATATATATATATGTGTGTGTGTGTGTGTGTGTGTGTGTGTGTGTGTGTGTGTGTGTGTGTGTGTGTGTGTGTGTGTGTGTGTGTGTGTGTGTGTGTGTGTGTGTGTGTGTGTGTGTGATGATTCTGCTTTGCCAGTGCGAGCGTCTCCCAGCTGCTGATGTTGATATCTAGGTCCTTCAGGAACATTTTGAGAGAGTCTTTGAAACGTTTCTTCTGCCCCCCCCCCCCCCCGACTGATCGCTTTGTAGAAGGATGTAGAGCTGGTAATGCCAGCTCGTTCTAAGACTTCCGTGTCAGGGATCTTAAGTGATTGAGTCCTTTGGCGTGTCTGCTGTAGACAGTCCATGTTTCGCTGGCATAGAGGAGGGTGGTAAGTACCACTGCACGATAGACCTTCACCTTGGTGGTAATGCTGAATCCTCTTTGTTCACATACATTCACCCGGAATCTTCCAAAGGCAGTACTGGCTTTCGCAATCCTGTTTTGACTTCTCCATCTATGTTCACTGCTTTGGTGAGTGTGCTGCCCACATAAGTGAAAGTGTCAACAACCTTTAGGTTCTGCCCTCTGACCGTGATGTGTGGTTCCTGGTAAGGCTTTCCTGGTGCTGGTTGATGCATAACTTCAGTCTTATGAGTACTGATGGTGAGACTAAAGTTGTCACAGGCTGCCTTTTCTGCTCTGTGCTGGTGTAAGGTTATGTGAGTGAGGAACCCAAAATGAGGCTACCCGTGAGGCGGGAGACTTCAGGCTTAGGGGCCAAGGAAAATGAGGGGCCCCGTTCGTTCCTCGAAAAGGGGGTGAGGGGACCAAGTTGTAGGCTCAGAACCCACACGACCTCACAAGCCAACTATCCCCGGAGATGCAGGCCTACCAAGAGCGTGACTAATATGAAGATAATACATGATAAATAAAATACAAAATCCTTAAATGAACAAAAATGACCGTGCAGAAGGCACCAAAGTAAAACAAGTTATTACATAAAAAACAAAGTGCCAAAAGGGCTTAAGAACTAATAAAAATACGTCAGAAGGGCTTAAAGACAGTAAAAAGCAAAAAAGCAAAAGCTCAAGTGAAAGCTCAAGTAAAAGACGAGTAAAAGAGTAAAGCATGAATAAAAGCACAATATAAAAGTAAGTAAAATTCAGAATAAGTAAAAAGTAAAAGTCAAAGCACACATGGGTTACAGTAAAACGTAAAGTAAAATAATAAACGCGTCCAGCATAGATGCACCAGGCAAGTAAAAGGGGCAGTACAACCTTGTTTCAGCATTCGTCGTGTAAGATCCAGACAGGTAATCCAACAGGTAAATCACATAATAGTCTGAGGCAAAAACAATAAAACGTTAGGAGACATCATTAAGAAAATTATAATTATAATAAAAAATACGTATGCTGCGATTCATTAATAAAAAACATAAAATAAATTCCTTTCTCTCGTTGTAGAAGAGAGATTAAAAATGATGAACAGGTGAAAAGAAACCATTAAAAAATAAAACTGAACTTAAAATACAAGAAATAAAAAAAGGTAAAAGGAAGATGCATTCGCAGCAGATGTGGATGTTCTGTTATCTGCACATCATGTAAAACATCGTAAAAAATATGTGGATAACGAAGGGATTCTCAATAAAAGTTTTATTTAAAAATATAAAAAAATATATAAAATAAACGTAAAATACATGTAAATAAAGCCAGCATAAAACATAGATAAAAATAATGGTAGAAATGCGGCTGGCAGAGGGAAGTGGTCCGGCTGTGCTCGACTCGCCCTGTGGATTACGGTAGGATGCTGGGTAGGATGGGAAATGTGGCAGGATACAGGTCAGGATAGGGATAGGATGGAGGCAGGATAGTATAGAGATAGACATAAAAGGTAGAACAAGCGAGGAAAACGAGTAGAACAGGGAGAAACTACCGTGGAAGTAGAGAGAAGGGAAAAAGCGAGGGGAAGGAAGAGGGTGCGAATAAGGGTACGAGAGGGATAGAAGGATCGGGGCAAGGAAAGGGGGGGGGGTTGGTGATGATCGGGGGGGGGGGAGGTTGAAATCCTCACAACCCTCCCATACCACGGGGTCGGAGAGGACATCGGAGACACCTGGAAAGAGAAACAAAGAATGCTTGAGCCCGATTACTTGCCTCGAGAGTTACGGGTGCATGTTTAGCTGGACGTGCATAACACGCATCACTGAACACACAAACACAAGTAAATAAAATGAACAGTAGAAACAATAAAATCAAACCAAACACAAGTTGAACACCATAGAAGCATCCCAGCCACAAGAAGAGACTGAGAAAGGAGCCACAGCCCTGAACAGCTACACATCAGGAACAAGGGCTTCAATGGAGCATGGTTCCTGGGTCACATCATCAGCATCTAGACCAATACTGAAGTCGGCTCAATCGTCCTGGTCCATCTGCGTCAACGTCCTGGGAAGGGTCGATGGGAACATCTATATCAAAGCCAGGAACACCAAGGTCTTCTGGTTCTGTGACTGAATCACAGGTGGCAACAGCTACAGAAGGCGGTAGCAAAGCATCCTCTATGTTGCAATCTTTATCTAGAATATCTTATAAAAAATCAGAGAAATCATCCCATTCCATCTCAAGTTCTATGTGAAGTATGATTTAGGGCCCATATGGAGCATCGTCGTCGAGTAGAGGTCGTAACAAGGTGCGGTAGTGTTAAGGTATCAGTCACAGCAGAAGTTAAATGACATCTCCATCTGCCTGTCCCAGGCGAGAAATGCAGCCTTACAGAATGCGACCTCATCGTGGCGGGATTTTAGTGGATCATGCAAGGATCTCCTGAGACACCTTGCAGAATCTTGCTGGAAGCATGATGTCTGAGCTTCTTTGCCGGATCAATCACCTTGGGTCACCAGAGTCACTTGACAACCAGTGTCTGTGAAGCAGAGAAGAGTGTTCCCATCAACACTGAGTGCGACGACTGGCCGTCCGCCGACTGCAAGTGTAGTCACTGCTGCCGCTTGCAATGGTTCTGTCTGGATTGCGATGGCGTGTGTGTGGGCTCCCTGCGAAGTCGTCAATGAAGCTGGGAACCCTTCCTTCCTGGCCTCTCGGAAAGGGGCACACATGAGTCATGTGACCACTTCTTCCACAGTGGAAACATAAGAATGCTGGTGGTGATGGCTGATGGGCTGCAGCTCTACATTCCCTGGTGCTGTGGGTCGAGCTACGGTGGTATACGCACCACACATTCCGATGAGGTGTTGAAGGTGAGACAGGAGGCTGAGTAGGTGGTGGTGAAGCAGCAAGAGGAAACAGGTCATAGTAGTCTAAAGGGCGAGGTGGACGGTCTGGAGTACGATGTCGGACCTGGTACTCATCTTCTTGGATGTCGTTTGGAGACTGATGGCGAGTGTTGGAACTGCCGTGTCTGATGCCATAGCTAGATTGGCGTGTAATCATCCTTGAGAACAAGGAGATCCCGCAGGGTGGACGGTAAGCCAGCAAGGAAGACCCACCTAATCAGCTCTGAAGGCTCTCCAACAGCTCCTCAGTGGAAAACCGAAGTCAGAGGCTGTATACGTGCCCCTGAACTTACGCCTCAGGTGCCGCTTGAAAGTGTCGCAATCTTGTATCCCGTCGAAGCTCTCAGAGTTGATGATGGTCTCCGTTCTGCCCCAACAGCTTGTTCTAGTAGCCCGGATGTATGCATCATCAGTTGCAGGTCTTACCAGGTTTTCGAAAAAGCGAGGGGAAGGAAGAGGATACGAATAAGGGTACGAGAGGGATAGCAGGATCGGGGCAAGGAGGGGGGGGGGGATAGGTGATGGGTATGGTCGGGAGAGGGGGGGATGAAAAACTCACACTGGCATTGAGTGCGCAGTCATCAACAAACAAGAAGTCTTTGATGACAGTCTCTTTCTCCATTATTTTCCATGGGCCATCTTTGCTGACCATATCAAAGGCCTTGGTCAGATAGGTCACTGTGCTACTCTTGGCATTTTTCCTGAAGTTGACGCTCAGCAAAAATCCTGTCAACAGTTACGCAATTAGCCCGGAATCCACACTGGCTTTCTGGAAGGAGGCCCCTGCTCAAGATGTTTGGAGGAAGGTGATTGAGCAGGACACAAGCCATAATTTTTCCCAGCTATAGACAGCAGGGAAATGCCTCAATGGTTATCGCAAGACTGGCGGTAGATGTGGACCATGCTTGCATCTTTCAGCTGCTGTGTGGCCTTTCCTTCGTTCCACATTGATTGCCACTTTGCCACTGGAAACTTGTTTGATGGCTTTTCTGATTTCTTTTCCTATAGGGAGTTTGTCAAGGTCTGGATTGATCTCAACTTGAGGTGGGACCTGGTTGACCCATCACTCCAAGATCTGCTTCTTCTCAGTCAGTAGCTGGGTCCCGTCTGCAGTGAGTAGGGGAGAGGATCCAGACAAAGCATCATAGAATTGTTTGATGTCGTGACTATCAGCATAGCTCTGGGTTTATTCTGCCTTTCTAATGTACCATGATTATTGCATCTCATGGAGATGCTTTTTGCATCGCCTCATTGTGTCGCTGGCAAAGGCATCTTTCTTCACTTGGAAGTGGGGTCATTCCAGTGTGCTCTGTGCAATTTGTGTTTCTCAGACAGGAGTTCCTGTATCTCCTCATCATTCCCTCATCAACCTAGTCTTGTTTTCCCTGCAGGTTGCTGGTCTAAGGTATTCAAAGGCAGTAAAGAAATACTGCATCTCTGAATACTACCTACTGCTCTTCATTTCTGTCCTTACCATCCTGGGTGATGTGTGGCAGCCTACTATCCAGGTCATTAGAGAAATCTTCTGCAACTTTTGCTGCTCTTTAGCATGGAGATGTTGAGCTTCTTTGTAGTTTTCTGACCTTGGGGTCTTCTCATGGGCGGGATGTGAAGTTTGTACTTCAACACAATGAGGTGTTGATCAGTCCAGCAGTCGGCACCGCACATGGCTCTCGTCACTCTCCCATCCTGCATGTCTCGCTTCCTGGTTATAATATAGTCAGTCAGATGCCAATGCCTGGAGCGTGGGTGCATCCAAGATGTCTTGTTACGAGTTGGGAGGCGGAACGGTGTGTCCCGGGGATTGTGACTTCGTGTGCACAAAGCTTGAGAAGCAGGAGGCCATTGCTGTTGCACTTGCCTGTACCATGTCTTCCGATGACCCCTTCAAGGCCTGTGGTACTGCTGCAATGAAGGTATTCAATTCTTCATAGAACTTGTCCTTGATGTCATCTGGATTGGTCATTGTTAGGGAGTAAGCGCTGATGAGTGTTGCCTTTTTCTTTTTTCCAAGTGGAAGCTGAACTGTCATCAAGTAGTCATTAATACCCTCTGGAAGTTTGGCTAATTTTTGGGCGAGCTGTGATCTGATGGCAAATCCAACCCCTGCCTCATGTCCTTCAGTACTGCTATGACCACTCCAGAAGGTTTATCTACTGTGAGCTGACTTTTGTCTGCTAAGCGTGTTTCGCTGAATGTTGCTATGTCTACATTATAGTGAGCTAGTTCTTTGACAACCAGTGCTGTTCTTCTTTCTGGCCTGTCAGCTTTGGTGTTGTCTAGTAGGGTTTGCATGTACCACGTGCCAAGGTTGAGTATCTTAACTTTCTTCTATTACTGTTATGATAATTATTTTTGCAATTATACTACCAGTAGAAATAATAATAATGATAATCATAACAATAATAATATTAATAACAATATTATAACGATTAGTAGTAGTATTATTATACTTATTATTATTATTATTGTTATAATTACACTTATAATATATTTTTTGGCAATAATACTAATAATTAAAGTAATAATAATAATAATAATAATAATAATAATAATAATAATAATGTTATCAAAATTCTCTTTATTCTCACTTTATCATCATTATTGTCATGATTAATACAATTCTGGTAATTATTATCATTATTACCCTAATAATTGCCAAAATCATCAAATGAATGGAAAAAACGTCATTTTTTGGGGTATAACCTCAAAAGACTATATTTCGCTAGATTTTGCCGCTTTTTCGACTTCTGGGATTTTTTTTCTTTTACCTTTTTTATTATATATGGACACAATTCCTGTTATTATCATCATTATTATCATGATTATCATCATTATTATCATGATTATCATCATTATTATCATGATTATCATCATTATTATCATGATTATCATCATTATTATCGTTATCATCATTATTATCATCATTATCATCATTATTGCAATTATTATCATCATTATTGCAATTATTATCCTTATTATTGCAATTATTGCAGTTATAATCTATATTTCTGCAACTATACTAATACAACAACAATAATAATAGCAATAACAATAATAATAACAATAATAACGATGTTATAATAATTATTTATATCATAATTTTAATTAACATCGTTATTACTGTAATTATTACTGTTTGATAATTATTTTTGCAATTATACTACCAGTAGAAATAATAATAATGATAATCATAACAATAATAATATTAATAACAATATTATAACGATTAGTATTATTATTATTATACTTATTATTATTATTATTGTTATAATTACACTTATAATATATTTTTTGGCAATAATACTAATAATTAAAGTAATAATAATTAAAGTAATAATAATTAAAGTAAATAATAATAATAATAATAATAATAATAATAATAATGTTATCAAAATTCTCTTTATTCTCACTTTATCATCATTATTGTCATGATTAATACAATTCTGGTAATTATTATCATTATTACCCTAATAATTGCCAAAATCATCAAATGAATGGAAAAAACGTCATTTTGGAGTATACTCTCAAAAGACTATATTTCGCTAGATTTTGCCGCTTTTTCGACTTCTGGGATTTTTTTTTCTTTTACCTTTTTTTATTATATATGGACACAATTCCTGTTATTATCATCATTATTATCATGATTATCATCATTATTATCATGATTATCATCATTATTATCGTTATCATCATCATTATCATCATTATTATCATCATTATCATCATTATTGCAATTATTATCATCATTATTGCAATTATTATCCTTATTATTGCAATTATTTTAAAATTATTTTACTACCAGTAGAAATAATAATAATGATAATCATAACAATAATAATATTAATAACAATATTATAACGATTAGTATTATTATTATTATACTTATTATTATTATTATTGTTATAATTACACTTATAATATATTTTTTTGGCAATAATACTAATAATTAAAGTAATAATAAGTAAAGTAATAATAATTAATAATAATAATAATAATAATAATAATAATAATAATAATAATAATAATAATAAATAATAATGTTATCAAAATTCTCTTTATTCTCACTTTATCATCATTATTGTCATGATTAATACAATTCTGGTAATTATTATCATTATTACCCTAATAATTGCCAAAATCATCAAATGAATGGAAAAAACGTCATTTTGGAGTATACTCTCAAAAGACTATATTTCGCTAGATTTTGCCGCTTTTTCGACTTCTGGGATTTTTTTTCTTTTACCTTTTTTTATTATATATGGACACAATTCCTGTTATTATCATCATTATTATCATGATTATCATCATTATTATCATGATTATCATCATTATTATCGTTATCATCATTATTATCATCATTATCATCATTATTGCAATTATTATCATCATTATTGCAATTATTATCCTTATTATTGCAATTATTGCAGTTATAATCTATATTTCTGCAACTATACTAATAAAAAAACAAAATAATATAGCAATAACAATAATAATAACAATAATAACGATGTTATAATAATTATTTATATCATTATTTTAATTAATATCGTTATTACTGTAATTATTACTGTTATAATTACACTTATAATATATTTTTTGGCAATAATACTAATAATTAAAGTAATAATAAGTAAAGTAATAATAATATAATAATAATAATAATAATAATAATAATAATAATAATAATAATAATGTTATCAAAATTCTCTTTATTCTCACTTTATCATCATTATTGTCATGATTAATACAATTCTGGTAATTATTATCATTATTACCCTAATAATTGCCAAAATCATCAAATGAATGGAAAAAACGTCATTTTGGAGTATACTCTCAAAAGACTATATTTCGCTAGATTTTGCCGCTTTTTCGACTTCTGGGATTTTTTTTCTTTTACCTTTTTTTATTATATATGGACACAATTCCTGTTATTATCATCATTATTATCATGATTATCATCATTATTATCATGATTATCATCATTATTATCGTTATCATCATCATTATCATCATTATTATCATCATTATCATCATTATTGCAATTATTATCATCATTATTGCAATTATTATCCTTATTATTGCAATTATTGCAGTTATAATCTATATTTCTGCAACTATACTAATAACAACAACAATAATGATAGCAATAACAATAATAATAACAATAATAACGATGTTATAATAATTATTTATATCATTATTTTAATTAATATCGTTATTACTGTAATTATTACTGTTATGATAATTATTTTTGCAATTATACTACCAGTAGAAATAATAATAATGATAATCATAACAATAATAATATTAATAACAATATTATAACGATTAGTATTATTATTATTATACTTATTATTATTATTATTGTTATAATTACACTTATAATATATTTTTTGGAAAAATACTAATAATTAAAGTAATAATAATTAAAGTAATAATAATTAAATAATAATAATAATAATAATAATAATAATAATAATAATAATAATAATAATAATGTTATCAAAATTCTCTTTATTCTCACTTTATCATCATTATTGTCATGATTAATACAATTCTGGTAATTATTATCATTATTACCCTAATAATTGCCAAAATCATCAAATGAATGGAAAAAACGTCATTTTGGAGTATACTCTCAAAAGACTATATTTCGCTAGATTTTGCCGCTTTTTCGACTTCTGGGATTTTTTTTCTTTTACCTTTTTTTATTATATATGGGGCACAATTCCTGTTTATTATCATCATTATTATCATGATTATCATCATTATTATCATGATTATCATCATTATTGCAATTATTATCATCATTATTGCAATTATTATCCTTATTATTGCAATTATTGCAGTTATGATAATTATTTTTGCAATTATACTACCAGTAGAAATAATAATAATGATAATCATAACAATAATAATATTAATAACAATATTATAACGATTAGTATTATTATTATTATACTTATTATTATATTATTGTTATAATTACACTTATAATATATTTTTTGGCAATAATACTAATAAATAAAGTAATAATAATTAAAGTAATAATAATCAAAGTAATAATAATTAAAGTAATAATAATAAAAACAATAATAATAATAATAATAATAATAATAATTATTATTATTATTATTATTATTATTATTATTATTATTATTATTATTACTTTAATTATTATTACTTTAATTATTATTACTTTAATTATTATTACTTTATTTATTAGTATTATTGCCAAAAAATATATTATAAGTGTAATTATAACAATAATAATAATAATAAGTATAATAATAATAATACTAATCGTTATAAATTGTTATTAATATTATTATTGTTATGATTATCATTATTATTATTTCTACTGGTAGTATAATTGCAAAAATAATTATCATAACAGTAATAATTACAGTAAGAACGATATTAATTAAAATAATGATGATAATAATGATAATAATGATGATAATGATGATGATAACGATAATAATGATGATAATCATGATAATAATGATGATAATCATGATAATAATGATGATAATAACAGGAATTGTGTCCATATATAATAAAAAGGTAAAAGAAAAAAAATCCCAGAAGTCGAAAAAGCGGCAAAATCTAGCGAAATATAGTCTTTTGAGAGTATACTCCAAAATGACGTTTTTTCCATTCATTTGATGATTTTGGCAATTATTAGGGTAATAATGATAATAATTACCAGAATTGTATTAATCATGACAATAATGATGATAAAGTGAGAATAAAGAGAATTTTGATAACATTATTATTATTATTATTATTATTATTATTATTATTATTATTATTATTATTATTATTATTATTATCATTATTATTATTTCTACTGGTAGTATAATTGCAAAAATAATTATCATAACAGTAATAATTACAGTAATAACGATATTAATTAAAATAATGATATAAATAATTATTATAACATCGTTATTATTGTTATTATTATTGTTATTGCTATCATTATTGTTGTTGTTATTAGTATAGTTGCAGAAATATAGATTATAACTGCAATAATTGCAATAATAAGGATAATAATTGCAATAATGATGATAATAATTGCAATAATGATGATAATGATGATAATAATGATGATAATGATGATGATAACGATAATAATGATGATAATCATGATAATAATGATGATAATCATGATAATAATGATGATAATAACAGGAATTGTGTCCATATATAATAAAAAAAGGTAAAAGAAAAAAAATCCCAGAAGTCGAAAAAGCGGCAAAATCTAGCGAAATATAGTCTTTTGAGAGTATACTCCAAAATGACGTTTTTTCCATTCATTTGATGATTTTGGCAATTATTAGGGTAATAATGATAATAATTACCAGAATTGTATTAATCATGACAATAATGATGATAAAGTGAGAATAAAGAGAATTTTGATAACATTATTTTTATTATTATTATTATTATTATTATTATTATTATTACTTTACTTATTATTACTTTAATTATTAGTATTATTGCCAAAAAATATATTATAAGTGTAATTATAACAATAATAATAATAATAAGTATAATAATAATAATACTAATCGTTATAATATTGTTATTAATATTATTATTGTTATGATTATCATTATTATTATTTCTACTGGTAGTATAATTGAAAAATAATTATCATAACAGTAATAATTACAGTAATAACGATATTAATTAAAATAATGATATAAATAATTATTATAACATCGTTATTATTGTTATTATTATTGTTATTGCTATCATTATTGTTGTTGTTATTAGTATAGTTGCAGAAATATAGATTATAACTGCAATAATTGCAATAATAAGGATAATAATTGCAATAATGATGATAATAATTGCAATAATGATGATAATGAAAGATAATAATGATGATAATCATGATAATAATGATGATAATAACAGGAATTGTGTCCATATATAATAAAAAAAGGTAAAAGAAAAAAAATCCCAGAAGTCGAAAAAGCGGCAAAATCTAGCGAAATATAGTCTTTTGAGAGTATACTCCAAAATGACGTTTTTTCCATTCATTTGATGATTTTGGCAATTATTAGGGTAATAATGATAATAATTACCAGAATTGTATTAATCATGACAATAATGATGATAAAGTGAGAATAAAGAGAATTTTGATAACATTATTATTATTATTATTATTATTATTATTATTATTATTATTATTATTATTATTATTATTATTATTACTTTACTTATTATTACTTTAATTATTAGTATTATTGCCAAAAAATATATTATAAGTGTAATTATAACAATAATAATAATAATAAGTATAATAATAATAATACTAATCGTTATAATATTGTTATTAATATTATTATTGTTATGATTATCATTATTATTATTGTTATTAGTATAGTTGCAGAAATATAGATTATAACTGCAATAATTGCAATAATAAGGATAATAATTGCAATAATGATGATAATAATTGCAATAATGATGATAATGATGATAATAATGATGATAACGATAATAATGATGATAATCATGATAATAATGATGATAATCATGATAATAATGATGATAATAACAGGAATTGTGTCCATATATAATAAAAAAAGGTAAAAGAAAAAAAATCCCAGAAGTCGAAAAAGCGGCAAAATCTAGCGAAATATAGTCTTTTGAGAGTATACTCCAAATGACGTTTTTTTCCATTCATTTAATGATTTTGGCAATTATTAGGGTAATAATGATAATAATTACCAGAATTGTATTAATCATGACAATAATGATGATAAAGTGAGAATAAAGAGAATTTTGATAACATTATTATTATTATTATTATTATTATTATTATTATTATTATGATTATCATTATTATTATTTCTACTGGTAGTATAATTGCAAAAATAATTATCATAACAGTAATAATTACAGTAATAACGTGTTAATTAAAATTATGATATAAATAATTATTATAACATCGTTATTATTGTTATTATTATTGTTATTGCTATCATTATTGTTGTTGTTATTAGTATAGTTGCAGAAATATAGATTATAACTGCAATAATTGCAATAATAAGGATAATAATTGCAATAATGATGATAATAATTGCAATAATGATGATAATGATGATAATAATGATGATAACGATAATAATGATGATAATCATGATAATAATGATGATAATCATGATAATAATGATGATAATAACAGGAATTGTGTCCATATATAATAAAAAAGGTAAAAGAAAAAAAATCCCAGAAGTCGAAAAAGCGGCAAAATCTAGCGAAATATAGTCTTTTGAGAGTATACTCCAAAATGACGTTTTTTCCATTCATTTGATGATTTTGGCAATTATTAGGGTAATAATGATAATAATTTACCAGAATTGTATTAATCATGACAATAATGATGATAAAGTGAGAATAAAGAGAATTTTGATAACATTATTATTATTATTATTATTATTATTATTATTATTACTTTAATTATTATTACTTTAATTATTAGTATTATTGCCAAAAAATATATTATAAGTGTAATTATAACAATAATAATAATAATAAGTATAATAATACTACTACTAATCGTTATAATATTGTTATTAATATTATTATTGTTATGATTATCATTATTATTATTTCTACTGGTAGTATAATTGCAAAAATAATTATCATAACAGTAATAGAAGAAAGTTAAGATACTCAACCTTGGCACGTGGTACATGCAAACCCTACTAGACAACACCAAAGCTGACAGGCCAGAAAGAAGAACAGCACTGGTTGTCAAAGAACTAGCTCACTATAATGTAGACATAGCAACATTCAGCGAAACACGCTTAGCAGACAAAAGTCAGCTCACAGTAGATAAACCTTCTGGAGTGGTCATAGCAGTACTGAAGGACATGAGGCAGGGGTTGGATTTGCCATCAGATCACAGCTCGCCCAAAAATTAGCCAAACTTCCAGAGGGTATTAATGACTACTTGATGACAGTTCAGCTTCCACTTGGAAAAAAGAAAAAGGCAACACTCATCAGCGCTTACTCCCTAACAATGACCAATCCAGATGACATCAAGGACAAGTTCTATGAAGAATTGAATACCTTCATTGCAGCAGTACCACAGGCCTTGAAGGGGTCATCGGAAGACATGGTACAGGCAAGTGCAACAGCAATGGCCTCCTGCTTCTCAAGCTTTGTGCACACGAAGTCACAATCACCGACACACCGTTCCGCCTCCCAACTCGTAACAAGACATCTTGGATGCACCCACGCTCCAGGCATTGGCATCTGACTGACTATATTATAACCAGGAAGCGAGACATGCAGGATGGGAGAGTGACGAGAGCCATGTGCGGTGCCGACTGCTGGACTGATCAACACCTCATTGTGTTGAAGTACAAACTTCACATCCCGCCCATGAGAAGACCCCAAGGTCAGAAAACTACAAAGAAGCTCAACATCTCCATGCTAAAGAGCAGCAAAGTTGCAGAAGATTTCTCTAATGACCTGGATAGTAGGCTGCCACACATCACCCAGGATGGTAAGGACAGAAATGAAGAGCAGTAGGTAGTATTCAGAGATGCAGTATACTTTACTGCCTTTGAATACCTTAGACCAGCAACCTGCAGAAATCAAGACTAGGTTGATGAGAATGATGAGGAGATACAGGAACTCCTGTCTGAGAAACACAAATTGCACAGAGCACACTGGAATGACCCCACTTCCAAGTGAAGAAAGATGCCTTTGCCAGCGACACAATGAGGCGATGCAAAAGCATCTCCATGAGATGCAAGAATCATGGTACATTAGAAAGGCAGAATAAACCCAGAGCTATGCTGATAGTCACGACATCAAACAATTCTATGATGCTTTGTCTGGATCCTCTCCCCTACTCACTGCAGACGGGACCCAGCTACTGACTGAGAAGAAGCAGATCTTGGAGTGATGGGTCAACCAGGTCCCACCTCAAGTGGAGATCAATCCAGACCTTGACAAACTCCCTATAGGAAAAAGAAATCAGAAAAGCCATCAAACAAGTTTCCAGTGGCAAAGTGGCAATCAATGTGGAACGAAGGAAAGCCACACAGCAGCTGAAAGATGCAAGCATGGTCCACATCTACCGCCAGTCTTGCGATAACCATTGAGGCATTTCCCTGCTGTCTATAGCTGGGAAAATTATGGCTTGTGTCCTGCTCAATCACCTCCTCCAACATCTTGAGCAGGGGCCTCCTTCCAGAAAGCCAGTGTGGATTCCGGGCTAATTGCGTAACTGTTGACAGGATTTTTGCTGAGCGTCAACTTCAGGAAAAATGCCAAGAGTAGCACAGTGACCTATCTGACCAAGGCCTTTGATATGGTCAGCAAAGATGGTCCATGGAAAATAATGGAGAAAGAGACTGTCATCAAAGACTTCTTGTTTGTTGATGACTGCGCACTCAATGCCAGTGTGAGTTTTTCATCCCCCCCTCTCCCGACCATACCCATCACCTATCCCCCCCCCCCTCCTTGCCCCGATCCTGCTATCCCTCTCGTACCCTTATTCGTATCCTCTTCCTTCCCCTCGCTTTTTCGAAAACCTGGTAAGACCTGCAACTGATGATGCATACATCCGGGCTACTAGAACAAGCTGTTGGGGCAGAACGGAGACCATCATCAACTCTGAGAGCTTCGACGGGATACAAGATTGCGACACTTTCAAGCGGCACCTGAGGCGTAAGTTCAGGGGCACGTATACAGCCTCTGACTTCGGTTTTCCACTGAGGAGCTGTTGGAGAGCCTTCAGAGCTGATTAGGTGGGTCTTCCTTGCTGGCTTACCGTCCACCCTGCGGGATCTCCTTGTTCTCAAGGATGATTACACGCCAATCTAGCTATGGCATCAGACACGGCAGTTCCAACACTCGCCATCAGTCTCCAAACGACATCCAAGAAGATGAGTACCAGGTCCGACATCGTACTCCAGACCGTCCACCTCGCCCTTTAGACTACTATGACCTGTTTCCTCTTGCTGCTTCACCACCACCTACTCAGCCTCCTGTCTCACCTTCAACACCTCATCGGAATGTGTGGTGCGTATACCACCGTAGCTCGACCCACAGCACCAGGGAATGTAGAGCTGCAGCCCATCAGCCATCACCACCAGCATTCTTATGTTTCCACTGTGGAAGAAGTGGTCACATGACCCCATGTGTGCCCCTTTCCGAGAGGCCAGGAAGGAAGGGTTCCCAGCTTCATTGACGACTTCGCAGGGAGCCCACACACACGCCATCGCAATCCAGACAGAACCATTGCAAGCGGCAGCAGTGACTACACTTGCAGTCGGCGGACGGCCAGTCGTCGCACTCAGTGTTGATGGGAACACTCTTCTCTGCTTCACAGACACTGGTTTGTCAAGTGACTCTGGTGACCCAAGGTGATTGATCCGGCAAAGAAGCTCAGACATCATGCTTCCAGCAAGATTCTGCAAGGTGTCTCAGGAGATCCTTGCATGATCCACTAAAATCCCGCCACGATGAGGTCGCATTCTGGAAGGCTGCATTTCTCGCCTGGGACAGGCAGATGGAGATGTCATTTTAACTTCTGCTGTGACTGATACCTTAACACTACCGCACCTTGTTACGACCTCTACTCGACGACGATGCTCCATATGGGCCCTAAATCATACTTCACATAGAACTTGAGATGGAATGGGATGATTTCTCTGATTTTTTATAAGATATTCTAGATAAAGATTGCAACATAGAGGATGCTTTGCTACCGCCTTCTGTAGCTGTTGCCACCTGTGATTCAATCACAGAACCAGAAGACCTTGGTGTTCCTGGCTCTGATACAGATGTTCCAATCGACCCTTCCCAGGACGTTGACGCAGATGGACCAGACGATTGAGCCGACTTCAGTATTGGACTAGATGCTGATGATGTGACCCAGGAACCATGCTCCATTGAAGCCCTTGTTCCTGATGTGTAGCTGTTCAGGGCTGTGGCTCCTTTCTCAGTCTCTTCTTGTGGCTGGGATGCTTCTATGGTGTTCAACTTGTGTTTGGTTTGATTTTATTGTTTCTACTGTTCATTTTATTTACTTGTGTTTGTGTGTTCAGTGATGCGTGTTATGCACGTCCAGCTAAACATGCACCCGTAACTCTCGAGGCAAGTAATCGGGCTCAAGCATTCTTTGTTTCTCTTTCCAGGTGTCTCCGATGTCCTCTCCGACCCCGTGGTATGGGAGGGTTGTGAGGATTTCAACCTCCCCCCCCCCGACCATCACCAACCCCCCCCCCTTTTCCTTGCCCCGATCCTTCTATCCCTCTCGTACCCTTATTCGCACCCTCTTCCTTCCCCTCGCTTTTTCCCTTCTCTCTACTTCCACGGTAGTTTCTCCCTGTTCTACTCGTTTTCCTCGCTTGTTCTACCTTTTATGTCTATCTCTATACTATCCTGCCTCCATCCTATCCCTATCCTGACCTGTATCCTGCCACATTTCCCCTCGTACCCCTCTTATTCGCACCCTCTCCTTGTTCCTTCTTCCTTCTATTTCTACGCTGATTTCTCCTTTTTCCATTCCTTTTTCCCGTTTGCCCTACCTGCCTTCTACCATTAACCCTATCCTCTCCTGCTCCCATCCTACCCAGCATCCTACCGTAATCCACAGGGCGAGTCGAGCACAGCCGGACCACTTCCCTCTGCCAGCCGCATTTCTACCATTATTTTTATCTATGTTTTATGCTGGCTTTATTTACATGTATTTTACGTTTATTTTATATATTTTTTTATATTTTTAAATAAAACTTTTATTGAGATTCCCTTCGTTATCCACATATTTTTTTACGATGTTTTACATGATGTGCAGATAACAGAACATCCACATCTGCTGCGAATGCATCTTCCTTTTACCTTTTTTTATTTTCTTGTATTTTAAGTTCAGTTTTATTTTTTAATGGTTTCTTTTCACCTGTTCATCATTTTTAATCTCTCTTCTACAACGAGAGAAAGGAATTTATTTTATGTTTTTTATTAATGAATCGCAGCATACGTATTTTTTATTATAATTATAATTTTCTTAATGATGTCTCCTAACGTTTTATTGTTTTTGCCTCAGACTATTATGTGATTTACCTGTTGGATTACCTGTCTGGATCTTACACGACGAATGCTGAAACAAGGTTGTACTGCCCCTTTTACTTGCCTGGTGCATCTATGCTGGACGCGTTTATTATTTTACTTTACGTTTTACTGTAACCCATGTGTGCTTTGACTTTTACTTTTTACTTATTCTGAATTTTACTTACTTTTATATTGTGCTTTTATTCATGCTTTACTCTTTTACTCGTCTTTTACTTGAGCTTTCACTTGAGCTTTTGCTTTTTTGCTTTTTACTGTCTTTAAGCCCTTCTGACGTATTTTTATTAGTTCTTAAGCCCTTTTGGCACTTTGTTTTTTTATGTAATAACTTGTTTTACTTTGTGCCTTCTGCACGGTCATTTTTGTTCATTTAAGGATTTTGTATTTTATTTATCATGTATTATCTTCATATTAGTCACGCTCTTGGTAGGCCTGCATCTCCGGGGATAGTTGGCTTGTGAGGTCGTGTGGGTTCTGAGCCTACAACTTCCCCTCACCCTTTTTCGAGGAACGAACGGGGCCCCTCATTTTCCTTGGCCCCTAAGCCTGAAGTCTCCCGCCTCACGGGTTGCCTCATTTTGGGTTCCTCACTCACATAACCTTACACCAGCACAGAGCAGAAAAGGCAGCCTGTGACAACTTTAGTCTCACCATCAGTACTCATAAGACTGAAGTTATGCATCAACCAGCACCAGGAAAGCCTTACCAGGAACCACACATCACGGTCAGAGGGCAGAACCTAAAGGTTGTTGACACTTTCACTTATGTGGGCAGCACACTCACCAAAGCAGTGAACATAGATGGAGAAGTCAAAACAGGATTGCGAAAGCCAGTACTGCCTTTGGAAGATTCCGGGTGAATGTATGTGAACAAAGAGGATTCAGCATTACCACCAAGGTGAAGGTCTATCGTGCAGTGGTACTTACCACCCTCCTCTATGCCAGCGAAACATGGACTGTCTACAGCAGACACGCCAAAGGACTCAATCACTTAAGATCCCTGACACGGAAGTCTTAGAACGAGCTGGCATTACCAGCTCTACATCCTTCTACAAAGCGATCAGTCGGGGGGGGGGGGGGCAGAAGAACGTTTCAGA